>NC_064854.1:56057487-56107487 GCF_024139225.1 Suncus etruscus | reverse complement strand
GAGTAACCCATGAGCATCATAGGTTATGTTCCACCCCACCCCCCAAAAAAAGAACATAAAACAAAGCAAACTAAGTGGTCTGTGAGAGAGCCCTCAAGAGAACCAGAGCACATGTAGTTCCACCAAACACTGTCAGGTGAGGGCTTCTGGCAAAAAAATAAAATTTGAAAAGAGGAAAAAAAGGGAACGAGAAAGATAAAAGCTGTGCTCAGAACAGTCTAAGTATGGAGGCCTGTGACCCAGAAAAAGCACGCCCACAATTCCACCACTAGGTAGGCATCTCCAGGGGTGCCCCATGTGGGGTTATAGGGTCATTAGAAGCAGTTGGTCGGTGGGGCTGAACTGATCATGAGCAAAATTTATGCAGCACCAGAAGTTAGTCCTCTGCAGACATCAGAAGTTATTCGTTTGTAGACATTGAAAGTTAGTCTTCTACAGACACTGGAAGTTAGTCCTCTGCAGCCACCAGAGCTCCTCTGCAGCTCTTAGGTGCTGAGGCATCAAGAGAACTGAGGGGATAGAACTGGAAAACATGAGGCACCAAGGCTAGTCCCCTACCTGTGCCAGAGACAATTCCATACCTGCGGAGGGCATCCAGGCAGACGTCCCCTCCCACAGTGTCAATGGCCACGTGGACGCCACTGCTGCCCACCAGTGCCCTCACGGCCTCCTTCACACTCTCCTGGCTGTAGTCTATGCAGGCCCAGGCTCCTCTCTGTAATGCCAGCTGGCACTTCTCCACACTTCCAGCAGCCGCGATCACCTGCCAAGAGTGACACAAGGTTTGGGATGGCCTAGAGCATGAGCCTGGAGAATCAGTCCACAGCCCTGGGCACTGGTCATATAGGGGTTGTAAGGGGTCTGGCTTCAGTCTATAATCCCAGTTTGAATTGTCCTCTCATTCTCTGAGCCCCCAATGTAGGATCCTCAAGTACTGGGATCCTGGAGACCCACACTAACGGGGTGGTCCAAGCAACATTCAGAATCACCTATATGGTCATTTCCTTAGTAAATTCAAGTGCCCACTGAGGGACTCTCCCAGAGTTGTGGGTCATGGAGGGCTCTTAGTAATCTGAACCACAGCGGGTGTCCATGGGCAGGTAGGATGGGCCCCTGTGCTCTCTAGGGCTCCAGGTACCTCACTCCCTTCTGTAAAATCAGGATTATCAGCACCTCTGACCCCACATCCCTCTGTTCATCTGGGGGACTGTTGAAGCTGGGGGAGATAATTACTGTGGAGCCACTTTGGAAGCCGTTAGAAAAGGCTCATATGAAGTGTCGCCCTCAGGGCCTCTTCCAAGTCCATGCCAAGTTTGTGCCCTAATTTCAGTGTTGCTTAAAACAGCACAAGACTAGAAAGAAAAAAACCAACTCTTCTTTCCATTCTGGAATCTCCCACAGTGCTTATTCACTGGGTAGCCCTGCCTTTGTTTCCTAAGGCGCTATCTTCTCTCTGGAGAAAGCCACAATCTTTTGAACATCTTTCCTGTTCTTTCTCCCTTTTAGGAAAAATTTTGTTTAAAATAAGAGAGAGGCAGATAGAGCAACAGTGCAGTGGGAGGGCACTTGCCTTGCATGCAGTTGACCCAGATTCAATTCCTAGCATCCCCTAGGGTCCCTCAAGGCCTAGTGATTCCTGAGTCAGGAGTAAGTCATGAGCACTACTGGGTGTAACCAAAACAAAACAAAACAAAGAATCCTCCTTCTATAATCATGAGAGTCAGGCCTGGAGACTTTCAGAAGTAACTATTTCATCCGAAAATAGTTACTGAGCATAGCTCTGCTCTAGGCATCATGCCACATATTAAGACTATTGCAATGAGCTACAAAGACACTGTACCTGTCTTTGGGAGGTTATGGCAGTTCTACTGACCCCATAAGGAGATAAGGAAAGGATGACCCACCCCACAGGGTCACCTCCTGTGAGGGTACAGGTATAGGTCACCTGCTGCAGGGAGAAGGGGAGAAACGTACCCGAGGGGCAAATACTGCCCTGGAAAGGGGTGATGGGAGTTGAACTAAGTGGAAGAAAATGGCTCAGGGCAGGGCTGGCAGAAGGAAGAGCCAGCAGCAGCTTCAAAACCAATCGGATTCTAGAAACTGAAGAACAGCCAGATTCTGCTCTACTCCACAACCAACTGAATGACAAGACCTTATTCTGGGTCCCCCTATAATTTTGGGTTTTTTTGTTTTTTGTTTTTTGAGCTACAGAAAGCAGTGTTCAGGGGTTGGTTACTCCTGGCTCTGTGCTCAGAAATTGCTCCAGGTAGGCTCAGGGGACCATATAGGAAGCCAGGAATCGAGCCCAGGTCAGCCTTATGCAAAGCAAATGCCTTACACACTGTGCTATCATTCTAGCCCTTCTGTGTCCCCTTTTATTCCCATTTCCTTCTGCACTTGATCCCTTTTTAACTTTGGGGGTGCTTAGACCATACCTGGTAGTGCTCGGGGCTCACTTCCAGTGGTGCCCCAGTCCCAAGGTACCAAACCAGGCTCAGCCTCATGTAAGTCAAGTACCTTAACCCCTGTGCTCTTCCCTGGCACTGACTTTACTAAGTGAACAAGCACATCCATGTCTGAGAACAAGAGATGCCATTTCTCAGCACAGAGGCACACAAAGACAGTACCTTGGCCTTAAGAACGTTTGTCGCCACATCAATCACAGCCAGACCTGTGGCCCCAGCCGCTGCGGTTACCAAGACAGTCTCTCTGTGCCAGAGAAAAAAGAGGACTCTTCAGAAGCCTTCTAGCTCACCCAGCAAGATTTCAGAAATGTTCTAGAACCAAAAAGCATGCAAGCAGTGGGGCACATAAAGTCCTTCCCTGTTGCCTCTCCAGGCATATTTTTTGGGGGGCCACACCCAGCGTTGCTCAGGGGTTACTCCTGGCTGTCTGCTCGGAAATAGCTCCTGGCAGGCATGGGGGACCATATGGGACACCGGGATTCGAACCAACCACCTTTGGTTCTGGATCGGCTGCTTGCAAAGCAAACACTGCTGTGCTATCTCTCCGGGCCCCTCCAGGCATATTTTTACCCCAGCCCTGCTTGGGGTAACAGTACCCCAATTAGGTCCTGTTTTTAAGAATTAAAAGGGAAAAAAATTACCAGAAAGAGATCTCTTTATTTGGGGGCCACACTTGGCAGTGTTCTGGAATTACTGACTCTGCACTCAGGACTTATTCCTAGTGGTGCTCACGAGACCACATGAGATGCCAGGGATCAAACCCAGGTCAATTACAAACAAGGCTCACGACAACTACAAACAAGGCCCTCAACACTGTACTTTCTCTATAGCCCCAGGAAAAATTTGCCTTAATCTTTCCCACCAACTGCACTCCTGAGCAATCAGGATTTCCCTCCCCAAATCATGAAATCATGGCCATTCAACCCACATGGATTTCTCTTACCCGGGCTGGGTGCAGGCCCGATGATCAAGGGCCAAAATTGCTGTCCCATAGGACACAGGGAGAACAGCAGCTTCTTGGAGGGAAACTGTTTCAGGAACCTTCCACAGCAACTGCAACACGAGAGAGGAGAGAGAGAAGGGAGAGGAGAGAGGAGGGGGGAGAGGGGAAGAGAGAAGAAGAGAGAGGAGAGGAGAAAGAGAACAGACTCAATGAGGCTTTAGGTATAGGCAGCTGGTCCTTACACTAATCCATAAACACAACCATATCCTTCAGTTACTGGTTTTTGCAAAGGGAAAAAGCACCTGCAAGAAAACAAAACCGAGCAGGCAGAAGCCAAGCTTAAGACTTGATGCATCTGACTTCAGAAATCTAGAACTGAAGCCTGAGAGGCAAGACAGTGGGGAAATCACTAACCTTGCCTGCAGCCACTCCAGGTCCTATCCCTGGCACCAATAAGGTTCCCCAGATCCCTGCCAGGAGTTAACCCTGAGCACAGAGTCCCAAGGATCACCAGGTGTGCTCCAAACCCCTTGTCCCCAAATCAAATAAATTTTAAAGCCAGCATGTGACTGAAGAAAGAGTCCATTGATAAAAAACAGAACACAGGACATGGACAAGAGAATTGTAAGAGAGAAAAAGTTGACCAATGGCAGATCCATAATGCAGTGCTGTACACGCTCACTGTTCATACTCTCCCAGGCATTAGCTCCTGGCTAATACGGGGGTATCCGGCCTGGCTCCATTCCCAGGCTTATCTGTTTCACCAGCTTTATGGGACAGAAGAAGCCATTACATCCAGTTCAATGCCCCAGACCACTTTTGTGACCCAAACCGCCCCACTCAGGTCCAACTTGGACTGCCAGCCAGCTGCTCCAGGGACTCAAAGAAACACCCAGACGCAGCTCTTCATTCAAGCAGGCCACACAAGCCCAGCTCTGAGCGAGGGTTCCCACGCTGGCAGAGAAAAGGGGGCTTAACATTTGAAAAGATGAAGTGCTTTGGCAGAGAATCAAGACACCATCTAAGCAAGATAAAGAAAAGGAGGTGGAGTGGCAAGATGCAGAAAGGATGGTGGAAATGAAAGGGATGAAGGAACAGCCCCCACAATTCCTAGGTACCTGTTGGTCAGTGATGCATTCTTCGGCCATGCCATTAAGGCCACTCACACCCATGACACGGTCCCCCTGAAAGAAAACTGTCATTAAGGATTTGCCCCCGCTGTGTACTGGTGGCCACTGATTCCTTCCCAAGTTCCTCCGGAGGAAGAAAAAGGAGACCCTTTATCCTGGGGCCCAAAGACAGCAGTGATCCATTCGGAGTTAATGTTCGGTAGCTAATGCGACCATTTTCTTCCCCACGTCCCAACCCAATGCCAAGTCAATTTGCACACGTTTGGGACCATGATGGACTAAGAGAAAAGAAAAGGTGGGAATGAATGAGCTTGGTTCTCTCACAAGAGTAGGGAACTTGGAATTCTCTCTTGCTAAGCTGCCTTTGTTCGTAATGAAAACTGTAAGGCAGGCAGGGTCAGTAACTTCCTGCCCCCCATTGAAAATTCCCCACTGGCTCATTCCCTTTGGCAGAGGGTAGTAGGTGTGAGGGGAGCCAACTCCCCATTTCCCAGGCCACACTCCCTACCCCCTGGGTCTGAACCCTTTTACCTCCTTCACGGAGTTGACCTCTGCCCCTGTCTCCAACACAATGCCAGAAAACTCCATTCCTAAAATAAAAGGTTTTCAGGGTGGGTGTATCAGCCAAGCACAGCACCTTAGAGATGAGACCTTCACACTGCATATAGTCGCCTGAGCACCATTAAGAGTAACTCCCACAATTCATAGGATTCCCCAGGGCTAAGAGGGGCTGAATGCAAGTTTATCCAAAATACAGGTAAATAATGAAAAGCTACTGTTGGGATGATTGGAAATTGATATATGGAAATTTCAAAAAAAAAAAAAAAAAGAACAAAAAATACAGATTCAGATAAAGATCTAATCGCTGTCACAGCTTTGGTTTCCTACAGAGTCCCATTTAATGATGGGTTCCAAGAGCATCCCACTTCCGTTTCCCAGAAGCCTCTTGGGATAGATAGATCCCCAAGACCCCCAGGTACACACAGTTCTGGGTCTGGTGGAGGAGGCAGAGCATTCTGCTCTTTTTCCTCTTCCTTCTCTGAACCTTATCATTCGAAGGGTCAGACATTCTGATTTGAGCTCCTGGAGGAATAACTTGATAGTAAATCCCCAGCCCCAGCCCCCAAATCCAGCATTTTAGCAAATACAAGGAGAAATGCTTCTAGTTGTGGCAACACAGCCAAACACCTTAAAATCAGACACAATGACTAGTTTGTATTCACTGCCTCCTTAATATGTATATTGGGACACGGAGCTACATCTGGCAGTGCTCAGGGCTGACACCTGGCTCTCTGCACTCTGAGATCACTACTGGAGGGGCTCATAGGACCATAATGGAGTACTAGGGGTCAAACCTGGGTCAGCTACATAAAAAACAAATGCCTTCCCCACTGTACTATCACTATGGTCCAATAAAAATCAGTGTTTTGTCTCACTGATACAAGAGAGATTGAATATAATAGATGTCACATGGAGAGGCTGATAAGAAATAAAAATATACTCTTTTCTTCTTTCTGCTCTGCTGGGTTCTGGTTTATTTGGGAATACATTCACAAGGGCTAAGCATGCTAGTTGCAAAAATACATAAATACAGGTCCTGAATCCTTCCACAGAAACACAATATCAGGGCCGGAGAGATAGCATGGAGGGAGGGCATTTGCCTTGCATGCAGAAGGACGGTGGTTTGAATCCCAGCATCCCATATAGTCCCCTGTGCCTGCCAGGGGCGATTTCTGAGCATAAAGCAAGGAGTAACCCCTGAGTGCTGCCGGGTGTGACCCGAAAACAAACAAAAAAAAGAAACACAAAACCATGGTACTATCAAGAAAAGAGATAGGACATGGGGTAAGGCACTTAACTTCCATAGAGCCCACTCAGTTCAATCTTTCACTGCATATGGTTCCCTGAGCACCATTAAAACTAACTCCCTGAGCACAAAACAAGGAGTAAGCCCTAAGCACCGCCAGGTGTAGCCCAAATACACACATAAATAACAATTAAAAATAAAATGTAGTGGCTGAAGAGTTAGTACAGTGGAACCTATATGGGGCCCAAACACACACACAGAAATGAAACAAAAATAAATAAATAAATAAAAACTGGGGAGTACAGGAGGGAAGTTCTGAGAAGAAGAATTCTGATTCTAGAATACTTATGTGAAAACTCATTTTTTTGTGTGTGTGGTTTTTGGGTGACACCCGGCAGTGCTCAGGGGTTATTCCTGGCTCCAGGCTCAGAAATTGCTCCTGGCAGGCACGGGGGACCATATGGGACGCCGGATTCAAACCGATGACCTCCTGCATGAAAGGCAAACGCCTTACCTCCATGCTATCTCTCTGGCCCCGAAAACTCATTTTTTTAATCACTTTTGTTTATGGGGCCATACCTAGCAATGCTCAAGTTCCCCCCTTAAAAAAGAGTTTAAGAGCTGGTAGAATAGGACATCAGGGAAGGCGTCTGCTTTGCACACAGTCTGCCTGAATTCAATCCCCAGCATCCCATAGGGTCTCCCAAGCACCAGTGGTAGTGATTTCTTGTTGGTATTGGGGGAGGGGGTGTGTGGAGCCACACCCAACAACGCTCAGGGATTACTCCTAGCTCTGTGCTCAGAAATCGCTCCTGGCAGGCTCGGAGAACCATATGGAATGCCAGGAATTGAACCCGGGTCCATCTAGGTCAGTCTCGTGCAAGGCAAAACTCCTTACTGCTGTGCTGTGCTGTGCTATTGCTCCAGCCCCACTAATAGTGATTTCTTTTCTTTCTTTTTTTCCTTTCTTTGAGCCACATCCATTGGCGCTCTGGGGTTACTTCTGGCTCTGAACTCAGAAATCGCTCCTGGCTTGGAAGACATTATGGAATGCCCGGGATCAAACTTATGTCCATTCTGGGTCATCCACTTGCAAGGCAAATGCCCTACCACTAAGCTACCACTAGTAGTGATTTCTAAGTGCAGGGCCAAGAGTAAGACTGAGTACTGCTGGGCATGGCCCCCAAAACAAAACCAACCAAACCCATTCACTGAGTAAGAAGGGATGCTCAGCTAGATGGTACAATGGTAATGTGTTGCTGCCAGCCAGCAGCACTGCCAATTGTGTTAATTAAACCATATTCAAGTATAAGCCACCAGTGGTGGTGGTACATGCCAGCCTCATTGTGGTCAAGGAATACCAGTCCTCATGGAATCTAGAGTATCTGAAACATCAGAGATCAGTGGGTCCAGTTAGGTGCCAATCACACAATGCAGTGACATCACACTCACCGGGCGTGAAGGGGAGCGAGGGTCTTTCCTGATACTGACCGCGGCAGAGCAGTAAATCTGCGAAGTTCACGCCACAGAAATGCACACCCACTCGGACCTGCCGGAGAGGCAGACAGACATATATATACTGAGATGTGCCAAATCTTTCAGTGAAACTAAAATATGAGAGAGAGAGAATAGGCTGGAAATACACTTTGTACCATATAGTCCCCTGAGCACCATTAAGAGTGACTGGCAGGGCCCGGAGAGATAGCACATCGGCGTTTGCCTTGCAAGCCGCCAATCCAGGACCAAAGGTGGTTGGTTCGAATCCCGGTGTCCCATATGGTCCTCCGTGCCTGCCAGGAGCTATTTCTGAGCAGACAGCCAGGAGTAACCCCTGAGCAAAGCCGGATGTGGCCCAAAAACCAAAAAAAAAAAAAAAAAAAAAAAGAGTGACTGGCAGGGGATGGAGAGATAGTATGGAGGTAAAGCATTTGCCTTGCATGCAGGATGGTGGTTCGAATCCCGGCATCCCATAAGGTCCCCTGAGCCTGCCAGGAGCGATTTCTGAGCATAGAGTCAGGAGTAACTGGCTAGGGAGTGGCCCCTGAGGAAAAACTAGGTGTGGTCCAAGTTCCTAAGAGTAAGGAGGTAAGGAGTTCAGCAAAATCCCTGTGAATGTCACTGAATCTAAAGCCAAAAATTAACTATTCCATACCCTGAGCACTGCTAGGAGTGATCTCTGAGTGAAGAACCAGGAGTAAACCCTGAGTATCACCAGGTGTGGTCCCAAAACAAAACTAAAAACTTAAGCTATTCCCAATTAGAGAGGGAGCTCAGTGGAAGAACACCTGCCTCGTGTGTGAGAGGCCTTGGACACCAATTCTCCTCTGGCCCAGACATGACCACAGCAAAAAGCCAGGAGGGAGAGCTGGTCTACACACCAGCAACAGCTCATGCACAGGTCCTGTGGCAGAGATCAAAGAAACACCAGTGAGCTTCATGTACTGGAGGGGGGGGGGGGCTTTTGAGAGTGGGGCACATCGTGTCATAGGAAGCCATTGCTAAGTCACATGGTAAAGTGGGCAGCAGAAATAGGGGTCGGGGCAAGGACCCTCATAGCTGTTTTCAGCCCCCAGTTTATTAATATGCAGGAGAACTGGGTAAGTCCTGCAGAAGGGCGGGCCAGTTCTCTTATCTGGACAGCCTGAGGCTCTCATTGCAATCTCCCAGCCACAGTGTCACCTGAAAACTGACCAGAAACTCACATCCTCAGGTGCCACCTACCATATCAGCCATGATGGATGGGAGCAAAGCCTGGGATGCTGATGGTTTGGGCGGTGCCTGGAAATGGAAACCCTCAACCTACCACCATGGCACAGAGCAGTATCCCCGGCACCCCAGCATCAGACCTAATCAGCCACAGGTGAGGCTGAAGCACGTAGGTGAAGAAGGCCTGAACCAGCCCATCTGCACAGGGCTTGGAATCCCGGGGAGAAATGAAAGTGAAGGGAGAATTATGGGTTCACTTTGTTTAAAATTCCGTTTTCAAAAAAATAATAATAAAAATAATAAATAAATAAAATTTCGTTTTCGGGAGCTGGAGCAGTAGCACAGCGGGGAGGGCACATGCCTTGCACGCAGCCAACTGGGGTTCCATCCGCGGCATCTCATAGGGTCTCTGGAGCATGGTCAGGAGCGATTCCTGGATGCAGTCAGGAGTATACCCTGCACCATCACCAGGAGTGGCCGTCCCCACAAAAAATAATAAAATAAAGTCACTACAGGAGAGATAGGACAGAGGGTAGGCAGTTTTCTTTTTACACGCGCGGCATGCCAGGGTTCTATCCTCGGAAATCATATGGTTTCCGAGCCTAACAAGAGTAATTTCTGAGTGCAGAGCCAGGAGTAACTCCTGAGCACCTAAGCACGGCAAAAGCAAAAACTAAACTAAAATTAGAAAATGAAGCCATGCAGGGCGCTGGGCTTTGCAACTCGGGGCCTCCCCAGACTGCAGGTAGCTGGGGTTGGCGGGGTAGGAAAGAAGGCGGATAAATAGATGCAGACAAATAGATGCAGACACTGAAAAGGGAGCAGAGAGGCGGCCTTTCATCTGCCTTACATCAATGGCTCGCAGGAGCGAGGCAAGCAGGAAAATCCCTCAGAACTCTCGTTCCTAGGCAACAACAGCTCGAGGCCTGCAATGCACATTCCTCGGGCCAGTGAGTCCTTCCTAGCGCCAGCTGCGGCTTGGGGGCACTGCCTGGGTGGTGCTCGGGCGGCGTGGCAGCCCAGGGACACAGCCAGGCCGGCCACCCTACCTGGTGAGGCTCGACGCGCCCCGGGGCGACCTCGGCCACGGCCAGGGGCTGCTTCCAGGCCGTGCAGCGGGCGGCACGGAAGTGGCGGACGCAGCGCAGCCCCGGGCTCCGGCCACACGCCCCGGGCTTCGGATGAATGGAGCCCACCCTGGAGCGACTTTGGAGGCCTCGGGTCAGAGTGAGGTTGCACCGGTGGAGCCACGCTCCGAGAAAACCCTGACCCCAAAGCTGTGCAGCCATGGCCCTGGGCGCGAGGAGCAAAGGTCAGAGGGCAGCAGGAAGAGCCCGGCCCAGGCCACGCCCAGATCGGGTCTGGCCACGCCCTCGCCTCTGCGCCGACCTCGGTCAGGCCACGCCCATACCTGGTCTGGCCCCCGCCCGCCTCTGCTCCAACCTCGGTCAGGCCACGCCCGTATCTAGTATGGCCACGCCCTCGTCTCGGCTCACATCCCGTCAGACCACGCCCAGGCTGGTGTCTGGCCACGCCCACACCACTGCTCAGCCCCAGTCAGGCCCCGCCCAGATCTAACTGGTGCCTGGTTCAGACTCCAGTTGTCCTGCTGCAAGGCCTTATCCGCGTGTATTCATTCCTGCGGCCCTCCTGATGAACTTTTTTGCAGCAAATCTGGGAAATTTCTAAAAGCTAACGGTGGGAGATTTATCTAATTTTACGCTTGAGTCAGGCCACGACGTGGTTGTTGTGTTCCTGCAGATGGAACCCAGGTCAGCTTAGTGCAAAGCAAATTCGCTCCCCGTTGTACCATCGCTCTGGCCCCAGTAGTATGCTTTTATTTGCTTGCTGGAGGGAGTGTTTGACTGGTATCAGCCACATACAAAGGGAAAGGAACCCCCCACCCGGTTCAATTCCTAGCACCTCAGATGATCCCCCAAGCACCACCACGAGTGATGCCTGAGTGCAGAGCCAGGAGTCAGCCCTGAGCAGCCCTTGGGTTTCTCCCAATCTTCTCTCACAAAATATAATTAAATAGGGGCCAGAGCAATAGCACAGAAGGTAGGGCTTTTGACTTGCATGTGATTGACCCCGGTTCAGTCCCGGGTATCCCATACGGTCCCCGAGCCTGTCTGGAGTGATTTTTAAGTGCAGAGCCAGGAGCAACCCCTGAGCACTGCCTTGTGTGGTCCCAAAACCGAATATATAGATAGATATAGATATATGTTTATTTTACATATATGTTTGTTTATATATAATAAATTATAATATATCAATATACAATATATTGATATGATTTAATATGCAATGATATATTGTTTATATTTACAAATAAGTATAAATAATAAGGCATCTAATAATAAATCACAGCTTCTGGGGTTTAAGCCTGGCTCCACTTCCATCTGTTTGACTTTTGACATTGACACCTGCTATCTACCCACGGGTTGTTTTTTCCTGCATAAAGCAAAACCACTTTATCCCTAGATTCTTAGAATTTGTTCCCCTTGGGGGTCGCCTAAGCAGGACCAGGCAGGTCAAAAGGTTGGTTCAGTGCTGGGCTCGGCAATGCCTCACAGCTCAGGGCTATCACTAGGTGGTGCTGGGAGTAGCGATCGAGACAAATACATGTGCCCTCATGCCTCAATTATCTTCCCCGTCCCTGTTTTTATATTTTAAAGAGGGAAAAATATTTCAAGAGTGTTCATGACGTGGGAGGAATGATCGAGAAAGGAACAAAGGAAAAATGGTAAAAATGAAGTGGGAATGAACCGCCCAGATCAGGATCCTAAAGCTCTTGAGGGAAAGGAAATTTGAGAATCACATTCACAAGGCAGGTATGAGATGGAACCCTCTGGAAATTAAAGATCACTCCCCGGGAGGCGGGACACTTATTCTGTCCTAAGAAGTGCAAGGACTCCAAGGTGAGAAGATGTGAAAATAATAATTTCCATGGAGACACTGTGTAAACTCGACCTCCAGGGGAACACAAACATGGAAAAATACGAACGCATCACCAAAATAAACCTGGTTGCTAGATAACATTGGGCTAGGAGAAATCTCCAGCTGTTGAAATGTGAAAGCTGGATTGATTATCCTGCAGATAGGCGTTGTTGCAGGGTGAGAGAGGTTGATGGTTGTCTTTTAAAATATTTGGCATCTCTAAGAGATCTTAAAACAAAGCATCATGGGTTATAGAGCTAGTCCAGCAAAGAACCGAGTCAGGTTTGGTTTCCAACATTCTTTTTTTTTTTTTTCCATTGTGATTTTTTTTTTTAATTTTAATTATGACAACAAAGATGCAAAGAAAGAGGACAGGGTAAAGTTACAGTGGAAGCCCAATCACCCATAAACAGAATTCTCGGTAGTCCCATCGATGATATCCCAGCCTTGAACTTTCAGCCAAAGAACATTAATAGAAACAAAACTGAACCCCTGTACAATACAATTACTTTGTCCCTCAAATCCCCAGTTGTAGTACATACTATTTCTTAACAGCACACAATATAATCTAAAGACATTAGACTTATGTAACTCCTTAAACATTGAGGGCAAAGTACATTTCTCTAGTTCCATGCACATGCTAACTAGTTTAAGTTAACCTCAAAAGTTTTAGTGGCTTGTTTTTCTTAAGGATTGGAGTCGCCAGGAAGGTGGCGCTACAGGTAAGGTGTCTGCCTTGCAAGCACTAGCGTAGGATGGACCGCGGTTCGATCCCCCGGTGTCCCATATGGTCCCCCCAAGCCAGGAGCGACTTCTGAGCGCATAGCCAGGAGTAACCCCTGAGCATCAAACGGGTGTGGCCCAAAAACCAAAAAAAAAAAAAAAACCAACCCACATTTGGGCCCAGAGAGATAGCACAGCGGTGTTTGCCTTGCAAGCAGCCGATCCAGAACCAAAGGTGGTTGGTTCGAATCCTGGTGTCCCATATGGTCCCCCGTGCCTGCCAGGAGCTATTTCTGAGCAAACAGCCAGGAGTAACCCCTGAGCACTGCCGGGTGTGACCCAAAAAAAAAAAAAAAGAAAGAACCTGGGGCCGGGTAGGTGGCGCTGGAGGTAAGGTGTCTGCCTTGCAAGCGCTAGCCAAGGAAGGACCGCGGTTCGATCCCCCAGCGTCCCATATGGTCCCCCCCAAGCCAGGGGCGATTTCTGAGCACATAGCCAGGAGTAACCCCTGAGCGTCAAACGGGTGTGGCCCAAAAACCAAAAAAAAAAAAAAAAAAAAGGATTGGAGTCAAGAGAACATAGTAAAAAATGGTATTAAAGTGGCATTTGTTTGCATAGGCCCACCAAAACATAAGGGACATGGAAAGACAAATTATGGTCTAAATACAAGGAGACCTTACCCCTGAAGTTTCCTGGCACAGGACTGACTCTAGGCTCCAGGCAAATTAGTTTGTCCAATTCAAGTCATCGTCTGTAGTGGCAATACACCTCCATTCCTCACATAGTCTCTGTTGTTGGTATCATGCTTCTGTAATAAAGATCCTGGAGTCTGCATATCCCATATTGCAGTCAGGATGGTGCAGAGCATCCTCTCGTTTCACCTCACACTTAAGGGGCACTGGAGAGAACCATGTCCTGTAGAGCAGGTCATTGTTGCTGTCAAGTCTTCTCAGTGTAAACGGAAGTCTCTTTTTAAGAGGTCGATGTCAGACCCTTGGTACTGTCTTTCCTGGTAGAGGACTGCTTCCAGCTGTTGCTGTAAAAGACCTTGGATGTTTCGTAGATAGCGTGCCTGGTTCCGGCGTGAATAGAGAGGATGCCCATTCTTCTGAGGCCTGTGCCAGGTCATTATATCAATGTTCAGGGTATAAGGTACATTGTACTGAGATTTATTAGATAAGAACTTATCTGTATGTATGGTGTTTTCCCATTTTAATGTGTCTATGCAAACAAGAATCAATGCCATGGGGCGTTATTGGTGCATCTGGAGGCAATAGGAACAAGACCAGCAATTTCCATGACATAGTTCAATCATAGGCATCAAACTGAGGGACAGTTCCACCAACAATCCTTACTGAACAGCTTACAAAGAAAAGACAAGATGAAAAGTGAATAGAAACATCATGGTAGAAGAATATATAGAGAGTTACATCAGCTAAAGAAAATACCCATAAAATATTCAAAAGATATATGTGTTCAATTTGTGTCCTTCTAAATAGTTCTGGGATTTGTTAGATGTACTGTATGTCTTAGGTCAGAGATTAGAACTATGTGTTACTGAAGTTAAGAGGGGTAAATCTGGGGTACTGATGGTTGGAAGGAGCAAATGTTCGCCTCCGCGCGGTTTGCAAAATGCAGACTGGTATGAAATTACCAGTGACAGACTGAGTATAGCTAAGCAGCTATCTGCCACCCACCAGATCAAACTCCACCCCCTAAGCCCCACCCTAGGCCAGTGTCCCGGCCCGGCCTGGGAGTGGGGAAAACCCAGGGTGCCCCGTCAACTCCTCCCAGGAACCCACCTGGAGATCCAGAGGAATGGGGGAGATGGGGGTCGGGTGACCCAGATCCGAGCCCCCCTACCCTAGGCGGAACCACGAGGCCGCTGGCACATGGGGGGGGCCTGCCAGCTGCCCGTCCATGCCGGCTAAAAATCCTGCTCCGGGAAGGGAGAGAGACCCTCCCAAGCCCGGAGTTCTGGTTTCCAACATTCTATACGTTCCCCTGAGCAGCACCAGGAGCAGAGCCTGGAGCAGCCCGGTGTGGCTTAAAACCCAAAAATAAATAAATAAATAAATAAATAAACAAACAAACAAATAAATAAATAAATAAATAAATAAATGAAGACATCATTCATTAAATGCCTACAAGGACGCAATCATCTCTTTAATTCCTTAGTCATAATTTTTCAACACACAATGTGTTGAAATTTTTATTTATACATGTTCACTTAGTTCAGTACCCAGACATCTATTATCAATTTTCTCTAGGTAAGTGAAAGTTTCTTGCTCTTTCTTTTTCTTTCTTTCTTTCTTTCTTTCTTTCTTTCTTTTTTTTTTTTTTTTTTTTTTGGTTTTTGGGCCACACCCTGTGAGGCTCAGGGGTTGCTCCTGGCTTCTTGGGGGACCATATGGGACGCCGGGGGATCGAACCGCGGTCCGTCCTAGGCTAGCGCAGGCAAGGCAGGCACCTTACCTCCAGCGCCACCGCCCGGCCCCTCTTTCTTTCTTTTTCTTTCTTTCTTTCTTTCTTTCTTTCTTTCTTTCTTTCTTTCTTTCTTTCTTTCTTTCTTTCTTTCTTTCTTTCTTTCTTGCAGTTGGAAGTATTTTTAAGCAGAATTATTCTTTTTTTATGTAGGGATATGGAGAGTATGTTGCCTATGATAAAATTACTCCAGGGACCAAAGCAATAATAGCACAGGGCATAGGGCATTTGCCTTGCACACAGCCAACCAGGTTGGATCCCTGGCATCCCATATGGTCACCCGAGCCTGCCAGGAATAATTTCTGAGCTCAGAGCCAGGAGTAATCCCTGAGTGCATCTGGGTGTAGTCCAAAAAAAAAAAAAAAGAAACAAAAACTGAAGTACAAGTCCCTTTAAAGAAGACTCCTGGAGGGACTGGGTCGATAGCACCAGGAGTAAGGTGTTTGCCTTGCATTCTATATGCTCCCCAAGCTTGCCAGGAGTAATTTCTTAGCTCAGAGCCAGGAGCAACCCCTGAGTGTGATGGGTATGAACCAAAAATCAAAACAAAAATAAATAAATAAAAGAAGAAGACTCCTGGAGCGATATAAAAGAGGTTAAGTAATTGAAGTGCTTTTAAGCACTTATGTGCAAAATAACTTTCCCATTTCTAAAGAGTTCCTTAGGTAAGTGACAAGGCATTTAATAGGAGTTGCTATAGTACAAAAGAAAATATTTAGCTCATCCATCATCCCGTTGCTACCATACCTACCACACAGTCCATTCTGCTTATCATTTCTGGTGCTTTTGTTTACAGGATGGATAGAGGGGCCAGGTAAGGTGGCAAAGTAGCATGGCAGAAATCCCTATTGAGCCCTGGGTGGGAGAGGAGTAAAATCAAGCCCCTGTGAGTCAGTGTGAGGGCTCATTAGCGAAGAAGAAAAGAACAGCTGAGTCTCCCTGCTGGTACTACTCACAAGAAGAGATAATATTTAACATTCAGAAGCCGCCCGAGGGTGGAGAAGACAGCCAGAGTTGAAAACACAAATAGCTCTGCTTCCGTCAACTCTCAGACACACTTTTCACACACAATATTAACACCCCGGGACTATGCTAAGCATGTGAAAAAAACCACATACATTCATGCACACACATACACACATGTACAGACATGCCTCCTCCAATTCAAAAAAGCTTTCCCCAGGGTAGGCACTGTATGCAGACAATCCCCAGTTCGATCCTGGTCATTATGTGGTCCCCTGAGTGTGACCAGAGAACACAGAAATGTGAGAAGCTCCTAAACACTGTAGGGAGGGTTTGAACTGAAGCAAAAACAAGGACCAGGGTGAAGGCTTGGATAGAGAGTTTGCCTTGTGGGCCCGGAGAGATAGCACATTGGTGTTTGCCTTGCAAGCAGCTGATCCAGGACCAAAGGTGGTTGGTTCGAATCCCGGTGTCCCATATGGTCCCCCGTGCCTGCCAGGAGCTATTTCTGAGCAGACAGCCAGGAGTAACCCCTGAGCAGTGCCGGGTGTGGCCCAAAAACCAAAAAAGAGAGAGAGAGAGAGAGAGAGAGAGAGAGAGAGAGAGAGAGAGAGAGAGTTTGCCTTGTACATGGCAGACTAAGGTTTTATCACCAGTATCTCATAGGGTCTCCCAAGCCTGCTTGGAGTGATTTCTGAGTGCAGAGTCAGGAGTGACCCCTAAGGGCTGTCAGGTTTGATTCAAAATCCAAACAAACAGACAAACAAAAAGAACAAATGCGGTGGGTGAGGAGAAGGATTGACTCATTGCTTGTGAGAACCTTTAAAAATTGACTCAGTTTGGGGCCAGAGAGATAGCATGAAGGTAAGGCATTTGCCTTGCATGCAGACAGACAGTGGTTCGAATCCCAACATCCTGTAGTTGCTAGGAGCAATTTCTGAGTGTAGAGCCAGGAGTAACCCCTGAGCGCTGCCAGGTGTGACCGAAAAATAACAACAACAACAACAAAAAATTGACCCAGTTTGATCTCTGAGTCCCCTTAGTACTGCCAGGAATGATCCCTAAGCACAGAGCCAGGATGAACACCACCAGGTGTGGCCTCTTAACAAACAATGCAAAGAGCTAGAACTTCAGAGCTGGAGAGACAGTCCAGCGGGTAAGGCATTTGCCTTGCAGGTGGCCAACCCCAGTTCTATCCCAGCACCACATAGGATCCCTAGCATTGCTAGGTATGGCCCAAAAAGCACCCCCTTAAAAATGAACCAACTTAACTTCATAAATATCTGGATCTCCGTGAGCTAATTTTCTGTACAATAACAGAAGAATACACATAGGAGCTAGACCAGTTTTAGTCTAGTTTCTGTTGTTTGTTTGAGGTCACACCCAGCAATGCTCAGGATTTACTCCTGGGTCTGTGCTCAGGAATCATCCCTGGTGGGCTTGGAGAACTGTATGGGGTCCCAGGGATTGAACCTGGGTAAGATGTGTGCCAGACTTCGGGACACAAATAGATTAGATATGGCTTCAATATATCTGTTGACATTAAGTCCTACCTACCGAGTCTTTTATAGGTTTTTAGCACTGTAGTCCCCATACCCTGCTATTGAGGGAGTGAGACTCACCATCCTGACAGCCAGCACTTTCTGGGGCCCAGGCTCAGTGACCCCAGTTAGTTGACTTCCTCCCCACTGGTTTCCTAGTATGACACACTAATATTGACCATCTTGTGTTTGGGGATGATGGCCGAAGGTTAAGTAACTTGCCCAAGGCACAGAGTTGAGAAGTGGAGCCCCTAACATGCCTCCTAAGTACTCAATCTCAACAAACCCCAGAAACTCTCAGAGTCCCCACAGGGACATCCAGTTGCCCCCCCTGTGTCTGGAAATGGAAGACACACAAAAAAAAGGGGGGGGGAGAGATAGCATGGAGGTAAGGCATTTTTTTGCCTTGCATGCAGAAGATCAGTGGTTCAAATCCTGGCATCCCATCTGATCTCCCAAGCCTGCCAGGAGCGATTTCTGAGCGCGGAGCCAGGAATAACCCGAGTGCTGCCAGGTGTAACCCAAAAACTAAAAAAAAAAAAAGACAAGAGGGGATTGTACCCTGCCTTATTTTGTTATTGTTTGGTTGATTTAAGCCCAACGGTTCTTAGGGTTAAACTCCTGGCTCTGTGCTTTGTGCTCAGGGATCACTCTTGGGTGGGCTCAGAAGGGTACTGGGGGTTGAACCTGGGTCTGCCAAGTAGAAAACAAGCACCCTTCCTGCTGTGCTATTGCTCAATTCCCTGCTCTGCATTGTTTTTCAGCCCTTCTCTGCTGGTCACTGGAAGCTGCATGTTATAGGCATTTTACAGGAAATAGATGAAATTCCAAAGGGGGAGAGGGATGAAAAGAGAGAACCTTTCACCTCAGACATACCTCCCATCCCAAGGCATACCTATTACACAGCTTAGTGAGTTTCTTCTTTACTGGAAAGCTAGATGTATAGAGATGTATTGAACATGTGTAGAGTTTGCTGAAATTTGAATAAGATTAAAAGTATGATTCTGGGGGCCGGGCGGTGGCGCTAAAGGTAAGGTGCCTGCCTTGCCTGCGCTAGCCTTGGACGGACCGCGGTTCGATCCCCCGGCGTCCCATATGGTCCCCCAAGCCAGGAGCAACTTCTTTTTTTTTTTTGGTTTTTTGGGTCACACCCGGCGGTGCTCAGGGGTTACTCCTGGCTGTCTGCTCAGAAATAGCTCCTGGCAGGCTCAGGGGACCATATGGGACACCGGGATTCGAACCAACCACCTTTGGTCCTGGATCGGCTGCTTGCAAGGCAAACACCGCTGTGCTATCTCTCCGGGCCCAGCAACTTCTGAGCACATAGCCAGGAGTAACCCCTGAGCGTTACCGGGTGTGGCCCAAAAACCAAAAAAAAAAAAAAAGTATGATTCTGGGGGCCAGAGCGATAACACAGTAGGTAGGGCATGAAGCTGACCCAGGTTCAATCCCCAGCATCTCATATAGTATCCCGAGTCTGCCAGGTGTAATTTCTGAGCATAGAGCCAGGAGTAACCTCTAAATACCTCAACATGTGGCCCAAAAAAACAAAAGTATGATTCTGTAAAAGAGTTCTACAAAGCACACACATTAGTTAAGGACTCGGTGCTTTCACTGCATTGCTTAGTGCCAGCTAGCCCTTAAACACAGAGCCTCAGTCACTGTGTTCCATTCTTGCCACCCAGAGTGACTCTTGGGGGACAAAGGTAACCTGAGCTATGGTCACTTCAGCCCCTGGAAAACTGACCCCTGATATCTTACCAAGGATCCATTTTCCACCTTACACCATCCTTTTGGAACCAGTTTCCAAGTCTCCAAGCATTCTGGCAACTTTTTGAAGCCTGCCCAGTCCCTGCTCCCCCAGGCAGACACATTCTTCCCTTCTGCCTGTTCCCCCCAAGAATTTAGCATCAAGCACTTGGTGTGGCCGCCCCCGGCATTGTCCAGCATTGTCTGGAGACTGTTTCTCTGTTTATCTCTCCCACCAGCTTAGCCAGGAGAGCCCCTGGGCAATTCTGTTCAGGCATTACGAAGGGAGTTTGCTCCATAGAATGAGCCGAACCTGGGCTGGGTGTTCAGCAGCCCTGCTGGTTCCTTGTAAGCTAGGGAAAGTTCTGAACTTGTCCCAAAGCCTCCACTTCCTCCTCCGTAAAACAAGCATCACGAGGTTCTGCAGAATGATGATGGAATGAAAACAAGGAAGGAACACACTCAAGACAAGGCATTGTTTATTATAATAAAGGCAGCAGCCGCAGCTCAAACATTGCCTCCCTACACCACCAGGGGGTCCCACAGATGAATCAACCATAGATGGGTGATTAGGGGGGCTATGTTCCATCCCTCTTCACAAAGAATAATAGCATTTCAAGCTTGGAAAGACAAGGGAACAGATGGCGACTGGGGCCCCAAGCAAAGGAATGCCTGAGAGGAAATGCAGGTGCTCAAGAAATTGGAACAATGGGGCCAGGAAGATTACTAACCGGTTAGCTCCCTTGCCTTGCATGTGAGAGGTTCTGTGTTCTATTGCCAGTAGATCAGGGGTCTCAAACTCAATTTACCTGGGGGCCGCAGGAGGCAAAGTCGGGGTGATCCTTGAGTGCAAAGTCAGTAGTAAGCCTTGAACATTGGGGGGTGTGACCCAAACAACTAAAACAAAACAAAAAATGATTCCTCTAGGGCAGGGCCACAAAATGTACGGAGGGCCGTTTCCGGCCCTCGGGCCTTGAGTTTGAGACCGCTGCAGTAGATCATGGATCCCAGAGCACCATCCTGAATGGCCCATTTAAAAAACAACAACAACAACAACAACAAAATTATTTGTAACTGGTCCTTATGACAAAAGTGTTAGTTTGAGCCCAAGAACTGTTAGTAAAAGGTGAGAATCAGGCAGGGGAGGACACAAATTTTGGAGTTAGTAATTAGGAATTTGGCTTTTTTTTGGGGGGGGGCCCACACCTGGTAATGCTCAGGGGTTACTCCTGGCTATGCGCTCAGAAATTGCTCCTGGCTTGGGGGACCATATGGGACACTCTGCATCCTAGGCTAGCACCACAGGCAGATAGATGCCTTACCATTCTGTGCCACTACTCCGATCCCAGTAGTTAGGAATTCTAATTCTCTCTCTCTCTCTCTCTCTCTCTCTCTCTCTCTCTCTCTCTCTCTCTCTCTCTCTCTCTCTCCCCCCCCTTCTCCTCCTCCCCCTTTCCCCTTCCTCTCCCCTGGCAACTGACTTCTTGTTCAGTCTCATTTTTACCATTTGTAAAACAAATGAATGGATGCAAAGTGCCTGGTAGAGGAGGGAACATCTATTTTTATTTCATTTGGTTATTCTGGGATACACCAAATGTTGTCTGGTAGCTAGTTTGTGCTTGAGGACTGCTCCTGGTAATAGTTGAGCTATTAAGGATTAAACCCAGGGCACATGCAAGGCACATGCTCCAGTCAGTTGAGACATCTCCTGGCCAAAATGAGAAATTTGGGGGAAAGATGGGAGCCCACATTTGACTGTGCTCAGAGATTACTCCTGGTTCTGTGCTCAGGAATCCTCCTGGTAGAGCTTGTAGAACTGTATATGGTGCCTCAGATCAAATTGGTGTCAGGTGAGTGAATGCAAAACAGCTTCCTTAACTCCTGCACCATCTCTCAGGCCCAAAAGAGAATTTAAAAAATAAAAAATAGGGACCAGAGAGATATCATGGAGGTAGGTGTTTGCCTTGCATGCAGAAGGATGGTGGTTTGAATCCGGCATCCCTTATGGTCCCCCAAGCCTGCCAGGGGCAATTTCTGAGCTGAGAGCAAGGAGTAGCCCCTGAGCACTGCCGGGTGTGACCCAAAAACCAAAAACTAAAATAAAATAAAATAAAAATAATAATAAAAATAAAATAAAAAAATAGGGCTGGAAAGATAGCACAGCGGTAGGACATTTGCCTTACGCAAGGCCGACCAGGATGGATGGTGGCTGGAATCATGGCATTCCCATGCCTGACAGGAGCGATTTCTGAGCGCAGAGGCAAGAGTAACCCCTAAGCACCGCCAGATGTGATCCAAAAACAAAAAAAACTAAAAAAACAAAAAACAAAAAAAAAAAAGAGGGGCCAAGTCAATAAAGCAGATTCACATGCAGCAGACCTGGGTTTATATAGTCCCTAAAGCACTGTCAGGAGTGATTCCATAGTACAGAGCCAGAAGTAATCCCAGAGAATTGCTAGACATGCCCCCAATAAAATAACTAAATTAAAAGGGCAAGTAATACATATCACTTTATCTAGTCTAAATTAAATAAATGAGCCCCTAACACAGCCTAGCAGTGTTCAGGGTTTACTCCCAGTAAACCCAGTTCTGTGCTCAAAGATCACTCCTAACTGCACTTGGGGAAACAGATGAGATTCTGGGACTCAAATCCAGGCCAGCCATTACAAGGCAAAAACCTTCCCCACTGCCCTATCGCTCCAGCCTTAAAGGGTTTTCTTCTGATTGAGACATTTTTTTGGTGGGGGGAAAGAGGTCCACTTGGCAGAGCTCAGGGCTTACTCCTAGTGGTGGAGGACCAAATCCAAAACTGGGGAAAGAACAGAGGTCATGCCTTACCCCTCACCCTATACTCTGTCTCTCTTTGCTGATCAATCTGATGGAATCCTAAAATGAATGAAATGTGGAATTCATTAATCAAACTCACATTTCTATTCTTTGGGGGGGGGCATACCCAGTGGTGCTCGGGGGTTCCTCCTGGCTCTGGGCTAAGAAATTATTCCTGGCAGGCTGGATGGACCTGAAGGAATGCCAGGAATCAAACCTGGTTTGGCCACATGCAAGGCAAAACCCTACTCACTGTGCAATCACTCTGGCCCCAAACCACATTTCTTAGACACCTTCTCATGCCCAACACTGCAGACACAACACTGACACAACTGGTGATCCCTGAACTGGTGTGTGAGGATCCCAGGGAGCTGGCTTCTGAGGCAGGGAACTGATTCCCTAACAAAGCAAGGTCCTGAGAAAGCTGGGTGGGCCTCGGGAAGGCCTGGTCCCTTCCTTCCTGGCTTATCAGCAACCAGCTTCCTGTTGTGATCCCAGAGTTGTGTTGTTTGTCAGGAAGGAATGTCAGCGGGCACTCATTCATGGGGGGAGTCTCCAAGGACGATGGAAAAGGGAAGTCGCCACACAAAGGCTCAGGATGGGGGGCTAGTCTCTGTGAAGCCCCAGGTGATAGGAGGGCTCTGTTGCCTGGCTAGGGAGGGAGATGTGATTTCAAATGCCCGCCCCCCTCTCTGCTGTTCTCTGTACTAAAATAGGTATCCTTCTGCGCCATGGGGTGCATAGGATGCATGCAGCTGACCCAGGTACAAGCTCCAGCATCCCATAGGGTCCCCTAAAATCCACCAGAGTGATTCCTGAGTACAGAGCTAGGAGTTAGCCCTTAGCATCAGGCGGAGGATGAGTAAGAGGAGAAAATGTTGGAGGAGAAAGAGAAGGAGGAAAAGAAGGGAACTCCCCAGTCAAAGCTGTGGCCTCCCCACTTACTTCCCTTGGGTCCCCTAGACTCACCATCTTTCACTAGTAAGCCTTTCACAGGAGCCTAGAAGAAGGGAGGAGAAGCAAGAAAGGAGAAAGGAGAATTATTTTGCCTCTGATCAAAAGCTATGTCATGTCCTCCAGAAGGTATCAGCGGGTTGGCCTGGAGCAATCATACAGTGGGAAGGGTGTTTGCTTTTGTACATGGCCAAATTGGGTTCCATTCCCAGCATCTAATTGGGTCCCCTGAGCACCGCCAGGAAGGATTCCTGAGTTCAGAGCCAGGAATAAACCCTGAGCACTCCCAGGTTGGTCCCCTAAAAGAAAATAGTAAAAAGGGTTTGCCCAAGGACCTGCTTTAGTCACAGTAGTCCTAAGTACTCATCGATCAGGCTTAACCTTCTTTGAATTAACTCTTGTTCCACCTTCCTGACCTGTAACCTATATCCCTGTTTCTACCATCCATAACTTAAGTCTCCTTTGCATCCCTCCTGGCTCTCTCACCAGCCCTCTCCTTCCAGCAGTGGCCTCTATGCTCCCTGCTCCCTGTTCCCCCTCTCCCCTTGACTTTGTGCCCCCGGAATGATGCCTGGCTGCATCTCGGGACCACCCCAGTAGTCCAACCACTGCACGCCTGTCTTCCCCAAACAGGACAAGCATCCAGATAGAGAAACAAATTTCTTTTCTCCTTAACATCTCCCTGCCCTCACTCAGGGCCAGGTAGGGTCACGCTTTGACTTTAGAGATATTTGGCAGAGCGGGAGAAATACTCCAAAGGCCAGAGTAAGACAGTATATAGCACCCTGTGGTTCCTGGTACCCTGGTACTGCACAGTTCCTCCCTCGACACCTCTGGGTGTGACCCAACCAAACCAAAAATTGGGAGGTGTTTGGCAATTCCCATACCCACCCTCACTTTTCTGAATTTCTTTTCATGTATTCTGTTTGCTTGTTTTTTTGGGGCCACATCTGATGGTCTTAGGGGTCACTCCGGGGGGAGGCCCAGGGGATTGTATTGGTTTGTTTGGGGGGGGGGGTTTACCCAGCAGGGCTCAGGGATTACTCCTGGCTCTTCACTCAGAAATCACTCCTGGCAGGCTTGGGGGACCATATGGGATGCCAGGGATCGAACTGCAGTCAGTCCCAGGTTGGCCTTTGTGCAAGGCAAACACCCTACCACTGTGTTATTGCCCCAGCCCCATGGGGATCATATTCAATGCTGAGGATTGAACCTAGTGCTGGCTGCTAGTAAGGCAATAGCCCTAACTGTCATCTTAGCATTGCTGGCTTATCTCTCTGGTCCACATCTTCTCATTTCCAAAAAGGCATCGTCTCTGGGCAAGTATGTCATTGTAAACCCCCCATTTCTCCACAGGTGTAAAGATCCGTGTAAGTATTAGTTACTATAAACTCCCAAATTCCCCACAGCTAGATAGATGGAGGGAAGGGGTAGAAGATGGGTCGGGAGGACTGGGACAGTCACTTCCCCAATATTCCAGTGAGCAATCATCACTAACACTTCCTAATAAACCCGGGCATCGATAAATTCAAGCCCTCAGGGCTCCGAAAAAAGTTCACCATTGAGGTGGGACGGTCAGATGCAAATGTAAGCAAGGAAGAAAATTCACTTGGCACCAGAAACAAGGCAGCTTTGCAGAGAGAAGCTCTGAAACCAGACAAATGTGTGTGTTTGCCAATGAGGAGCTCAAGTTCCACCCAAATACACTCCATCTAAGCCTCCCAAAAGGCCATCATTAGGGCACCGACCCGCCCACTGTGGGGGGTGGTGGTGGTGGTGGTAGTGGTGGTGGTGTACAGCCAAGAGGCAGAAAAGCGCTCAGAGCAAAGGAAACCCCACGCCCACCAACCCCCAAAGAGGCGGAGAGGAAGCCAGTGGGCTGGGAGTTAGATTTGCAGCCCCCTCTCCCACTCGTCACCCGACTGTTCAATGAACTGTCTCATTAAGGGGGGCTGGAGAGCCACTACTTCAAGATTTCAGAGCAGCAAATAAACAGGATTGAAATTAGATGCAGGGACCGGGCCTCCCGGGGATTGGCTTTAGAGATAAAGGAATTGGGAATGGGGAGAAAATGCTGTTGTTTGAAAAAATAAAGAATTGGCTCAGGGTACTGCGGTGGTTTCAGTCACTGCCCAGGAAAATTCTAAGGACGGCTGATAACTATATAATTTCAGTAGCACAGGAGTGGTAGTTTTAGTAATATTCCCCAGTGATACTAGCAGTAACATCCTAGAAACCTTATGTGGAACTGTCATGTACCATGAGCACAAAATATTGGGAGGGCAAGGCAAGGAGTATTGGAGAGAAATTAATTAGCCAGAAATAAAATTGATGTCATGTAGGGTGGGATCTATCCTACACTTATTAAGATGTGACACTCCCAAAACCTAGATTGTATTTCATATATACATGGATAAATGAAATAATTGAAAAAACACAAATAAGTGAAAGAAAATAAAGAAAAAGAAAAGCATAGAAACTAAGAGGTAGAGGGTTCTTGTCCAGCAGTGTTGAGGGTGGGAGGATTGGTCATGGCAGTGTTTCGGGAACCAGACAGCATCAGGTTTCGAACCCTGGCCCCAGCCTACACAAAATTTGTGCTTCATGGCTCCTTCCCACAGCTATCTCTTCTCCTCTGCTTTCCTTGCTGCTAGTCCAGCTCAAGCTACACAATAGAATTAGATCTGACTAGAGTCTGCACATTTGAATAATGTGTCACCTTGTAAGGCTTAACAAGCATTTTAATGTGCTAATGGCCCTAATTAAAACCCCAGTCATTAGCTGAGATTATCCAGCAGGAGGAGGAAACAATGTGTATGTGTGGGAGCGGGAGGAGCATTTTAGAGATGTGAGGTTTTTTTCCTCCATTGATGGTCACAGTCCAGAAATTACTACTGGCAGGCTCTGGGGACCATATGGATGCTGGGGATGAACCTGGTCAACCTCATACAAAGTTGTGTTATTGCTCTGGCCCCCTCCATCAGGTTTATAAACATGAGTTAGCCCTTTTCAAACTTGAGAGCAGATGTTCTGGGGGGGGGGAGAGAATCTTACTTACCTTTCTAATGATAGAACATATATGCAAATGCACAAAAGCAAATTCTACTTGACCTGTTGTTGGCTTGAACCCTATTGTCTGGAAATCCTTTCCTGATTTTTGGTTTCTTTTGGTGGTGGGTTCTTTTATTTGGGGGGTTGTTTTTGGTTATGGGGTCATAGTCAGCAAGACTTGGAGTGCTGGGGACGGAGAGTTTGCTTCTGGCAATGCTTGGGGGATCATGTGAAGCCAAGGATCAAACCAGGAGCTCTAGTACACAAAGCCTGTGCTCCAGACCTGGAGTCCATGCCAGGTCCATGTTCTGTTTGGGGGGACCTCCCCTAGAGATGCTGGGATCACCAGGACTACACTAAGCGGGGCTAAGGAAGCTGTGTGAGGCTTTCCGAGCCCACATTCCTCTGCTTTGGGGGGCTTGAGAAGTCTCTTGCTTGGAATGATTGTAGACCTTCTAGATCTAGAAAGACACATCAGTAAAGAGCAAGCAAGCAAGGGGGTTCATCCCCAGACCAACCAGTCTGCAGAGATTAAAAGTGGCTTAGGGTGGGGTTTTTTTTTGGGGGGGGGCACCGTCTGTCAATGCATCCCTCACAGATGTGCAGTATTTCCCCACTCCCCACCTCACCACACGCTGGGCTATTCTGATAGTCTAAGCCTCAAGGATTTGACTTTCAGTTGAAGTTCAATGAGGCGTCTAGATTCTGACTGAGAACGAAGTGGCACTTTCCTCCGCTAGAAGGCGCCCTGGAACAACATTTTCCCCATGTTGCCTATAAACCTGAATCTCAGGGACCTCCAGTATCCAAGGATAGTAAAGACTGTAAAATTCATCTCCCCGCCATAGTTTTGCAGAAATTGGATTCGTTTCCAAATAGAGGCCGCATGCATTCCCATCAGGGTGTTTTAAGGGATTTCATGTCTAGGGGAAAATTAGATGTTATGGGAGCTTGCATTGATTTATGAAACATATAGATGCTCAGCGATCTCATCAGGCAAAGAGCCTAACTAGCCCAGAGCACATGGGTCTGGTTCTCCAGAGGACTATGAAAAAAGGACGATAAAGCTAAAATATGAGACCAGAATGACAGTACTGCAGAGAGGGTTCTTGCCTTGCACACAGCCAACACATAATTGATCCTGGGAATGCCATATGGTCCCCCAAGCCTGTTAGGAGTAATTCCTGAGTGCAGAGGCAGGGGCAACCCCTGAGCACTTTCAGGTGTGGCCCAAAACACAACACACACACACACACACTCCTGAGCACTTTCAGGTGTGGCCCAAAACACAACACACACACACACACACACACACACACACACACACACACACACACTTTCAGGCATTTAATTTTTAAAGGGCCAAATCAGAAATAGATAAAATCACAAATTCCAGGCAAGTGCGGCAGTGCAAGCGGTATTTGCAAATACCGCTTGCACTCATTAACCTAGGATGAACCAAGGTTTGATTCCCTGGTATCCCATATGGTCCCCCAAGCCAGGAGCAATTTCTGAGTGCATAGCCAGGAGTAACCCCTAAGTGTCACTGGGTGGCCCAAAAACCAAAAAAAAAAAAAATCACATATCCCCCCCACCCCACAGACCCTGAGAAGTGTCCTGAAGAAGGTGGGGGTGGAGCAGGAGAAAGCTCAGAGGCCAACAATGCATGTTTTCTACTTCCGGGAACTTCTGTCCCTACAGACACTTTTTTTCAGGAGGGAGATGGAAGGTTTGGTTACACTTCCTGGTTCTGTGCTCAGAAGTTGCTCCCAGTGATGCTTCGCCAACCCAGTGGGATGCCAGAGATGGAAACTTGGTAGGCCACATGCAAGGCAAGCAGCCTCCTACCTATAAGTTTACTAGGACCCCAGGAGTATATTTTAGGGCTTTTGATGGAGTGGGGTGGGGATGAAAACATCAGGTAAAGTTCAGGGATTACTCCTGGCTCTGCACTTAGGATCAATCGTGGCAGTGAACAGGGGACCCATATGAGATGCCAGGAATTAAACCCAGGTCAGTCCTGCACAAGGTAAATACCCTCCTGGCTGTCCTATGGTTCTGGCCCCAAGTTTTATGCCTTTTCCTGACTCCAGACCTGTTTATACTAGTCCCTTAAGCTGCCTCCTCCTTCCCATAGGTCCCTGGGGCTTGGGGACAGTTTTGCCCAGACATGAGCCTACAGACTGGTTGCTTTGTGGCACTGGGCCCTGTGACCTGCACCTGGGGCGGTACCTTTGAGACAGCCTCCGGCCCACTTCCCCTTCCTTTCCAGCAAGGAAAAGGGTGCGCTGGGCTGGAGCCTCCGGGCCCCAAAATAGAACATTGGAGCATTTGGATTTTCCTTTCCTGAAACTGATGATGGCCTCAGGAAGAGGCCCCTAGACAACAGCCCACACACACTTTAAAAAAACAAAAACCAAAAAACGAGCCGGAGCAATAGCACAGTGGCAGGGCATTTGCTTTGCACGTGGTCGACCCAGGATGGACCCGAGTTCTATTCCCAGCATTCCGTAAGGTCCCCTAAGCCTGCCAGGAGCAATTTCTGATCTCAGAGCCAGGGGTAACCTCTGATCGCCACAGGGTGTGGCCCCAAAGCAAAACAGCAAATAAACATTGAGTGGAGGTGGGAAAAGAAGTCTGCAGCCCTGGGGATAGAGAAATAGTATAAAAGGTTGGATCCTTAACTTGTACACTTGACCTGGGTTCAATCCCTGGCATTCCATAGGGTCCCCTGATCCCCTCCAGCAGTGCACATAAATTCCTCACCCCAACTCCCACCCTGATCCTTGAACCAAGAGTCAGCCCCTGAACATTGCCAAGTGTGGTCCCCTCTCCCCCTTTCAAAAAAATATATTTATATTGTAGATATCTCTTTGTTATGACCCTCCTAAGCAGACACAGAGAAGGCAAATCATCCCCTTTCATGGTCCTGCCTTTGGGGTATGAGCCCCGTACCACCAATGAATGTGGCAGGCAAGCTTCCAGAATCTTCTGCATGTCCTCCAAAGTCCTAAAAGCACCTCCATCTCTCTGCCGGCTGGGCTGCTAACATGACAACCCACACAGCAATAGAATAGACGATGATTCAAGCGCCCCCTTTGCTGAAATATTATTCTTGTCTCAGGGAAAAAAATTGGGGCCCAGCTCCTGTCTGTCACCTGAAATAAAGCTGCTGTGTCTCTTGCATCTCTGCTTCTCGCCTCCCAAATGCTTTTTTGCTGGAGCATCTTCAACCACTCAGCTCTGAAGATGGTTGAAGAAGAGCTGGGAGAAGGAGGAGGAAGTGTGTGTGTGTTTGTGTGTGTGTGTGTGTGTGTGTGTGTGTGTGTGAGAGAGAGAGAGAGAGAGAGAGAGAGAAAGAGAGAGAGAGAGAATGAAAGAGAGAGAGAGAGAGAAAGAGAGAGAGAGAATGAAAGAGAGAGAGAGAGAGAGAGAGAGAGAGAGAGAGAGAGAGAGAGAGAGAGAGAGAGAGAGAGAGAGAGCTTGGAGGCACTCAGGGGTTATTCTCAGCTCTGCACTCAGAAATTATTCCCGGCAGGCTTTGGGACCAATGGGAAGCCAGAATTCAAACCTGACTTAGCCACATGCAAGACAAACAACCTACCCACTGTGCTATCTCTCCAGCCCTGAATGTGCCTGATTTAACCCAATGGCTCCCTGGAGAATGTGGGGTCTATGTGTCTGCAGAGCTGGGAAGCCTATGTCCCTCAGGTGGGGGGGCCTGGCACTTCCCAGTGACCTATCTCCTACAAAAGCTCTTTCTGAACTCTGGATGCTTTTGTTCTCTGGGAAATTAGTGACAACTCATTCAAAACATCGTCCTGGGGTGCAGAAACAGAAGAGCTACTTGCCACCAGGGGAGACAATCTCAGCCCCATGTCCATTGGTAGGTGCTTGGTCTCTGTCTGTCCCTCTGTGCTATTTTTGGGGGCATGTGTGTGATAAGATCCATCGAATAAAAATAGATCTTTCTCTCTCAATATTGTCTCAGCCACACAGGGCCTTTCTGGGGCTCCCTAATTTCAGAAACAGGCTCCTCTGGCAGTTTCATCCTGCCACTGACCTCCTCCCCAGAATATGGATGCCCCAAGAAGTGTCTGTATGTCACCCTCATTTTGTTGCCTTGGTGATGACACTTGAGGGGAACAGCTGAAGAGAAGTTTCTAGCAACTCTCTGGCATTCCCTGGCGGTGTTCAGTCAAGAAGTCATTTAGCAGCTCTTAATTCTCATGTGAAAAAAATTTGAGAATAAACATGTGTGTGTGTGTGTGTGTGTGTGTGTGTGTGTGTGTGCGCGTGCGTGTGTGCTGTTAAACTACAGCAGTGTAAAGATCTGGGAATCTTCTGAAACTTGTGGCTGTCACCTGAGGTAGTTGAGAGGGATTTTTCTAGTAGGCATACATTTCCCTGATCGTGCTCCTCTATATTCTAGAATCTTCCTTTTGTCAATGCATTAAGCATCTTCCTGCAGGCTCAGTACCAGGTGTTTGGTGGGGGTACACTGGGGATGGAAAGGAACAGAGGTCGTGTGTGTGTGTGTGTGTGTGTGTGTGTGTGTGTGTGTGTGTGTATTAGGGTGCTGGTGCTGCTGTTATTTGAGCCAGGGAACAGAATGACAAAAACAAAACACACTAGGGGTTAGCGAGGTGGCGCTAGAGGTAAGGTGTCTGCCTTGCAAGCGCTAGCCAAGGAAGGATCTCGGTTCGATCCCCCAGCATCCCATGTGGTTCCCCCAAGCCAGGGGCAATTTCTGAGCGCTTAGCCAGGAGTAACCCCTGAGCATAGGGGTTTCAGGTGTGGCCCGAAAAACTAAACCAAAACAAAACAAAACACAGTTGATGATCAGGAACTGGAATGGTAGAACAGTGGGAAGGGTGCTTTCCTTGCAAGTGGCTGACCTGGGTTCACTCTCCCCAGCATCCCATAGGGTCCCCCAAGCATCGTCAGAAGTGATTCCTGAATGCAGAGCCAGGAGTAAGTCCTGAGCATTTCTGGGTATGACCTGTCCAAAAAAATACCCCAAAACACTATTGACAATCAGAGAAATTCTAAAACAGGAAGAGCAGTTCTCAGGAGGGAACTTGGAGAGTTAGGCTAATGGGTAAGGAGGGATGGGGTTGGGTTCCAGAGTGGCCATTGAATGGGTATGTAGTGCAGGGTGGAGACAAGCATGTGAAAGCTGAAGAAGATGAAATTTTCAGAAAGATGAACATTTTCCAGTTTTAAAACTTTTTTTTCCATTTCCAAGACAAGTTTTGCAAAATAAATAAATAAATAAATAGATAAATAAATAAATAAAATAAGAGAAAGAGAAAGTTTTCCAAGATGAAGGTTTTTAGGACAAAGCAGAAGTCACTTCTTTAAGGGTGTGGGTGGGGAGGGGGAGGTAATAGGGCAGCTCAAGGTCAACAGCACCCCTAACCGCCCTGGTAGGCTGTTCCTGGCTCTGCATGAAAGAGGACAGGAAGTAAGGGATGAAATCATCAGACTCACTGTCATTGTTGTTTTTTATAGAGGCCACACCCAGTGGGACTGGGGGCCACTCCCAGCCATATTGACTCAAAGATGCAGTTATGAGGGTTCTGTGCTTGGGGTCAGCATTGAGCTTCATGGAGATCTCCACAGCCACATTCAGCAAGACCAAACCTGGCAATGCTCAGGGGTTACTCTTGGCTCTGTGCTCAGAAATTACTCCTGGCAGGCTCAAGGGACCTTATGGGATGCCAGGGATCGAACCTGGATCAGCTGTGTGCAAGGCAAATGCCCTCTCCACTGTTCTATTGCTCTGGTCCTGCTGGATACATCTGGAAAGATTCAGTTGCCAAGTTTTGCTGAACCTTTGGATGTAGCCATGAAAATCTGCATTAATTCCCTGGTGAACCCTAGGCTTTGGGTCTGACTGAGCTCCTGGAAGAAAGGAAGATCTGAGAAGGGGAATCAACAGAGCAAGATTCCTAAGGAACAGGGGTGGTGTTGTGATGCATAGATGGTGGGATAGCAAGACAGAAGGAGGAGCCCTTCCTTTGTGACCCTCCCCCAGATGCTGACAGAGAAGCCAGGTTTCAGGGATCCACGGGGGTGTTGAAGCAGCTGCCTTTCATGGCTGTGCTTTCCTGGGCTGGGGTTGAGTCAACGCTGGAAGGGAAGTGAGCTATGTGGGAAGTGCAGGGCTGGCTGTAGGAGAGAGAGCAAGAGTCTGAGAGCTGCAGAAGCTTCCAGCGTGGGTTTCCAAGGTCTCAGCTGGATCTGGATCCAAGCATCCCCTTTCTGGTGCATGCTAAGCACGCCCCCACTTTGTCTGTGTCCCAACCAGCTCACCCGGAACCGTGCTAGATGCCACAGCTCAGCAAGATCTGGAAAAGGAATCAGTTTTGTTGCAGAATTGGTGAATCAAGCCCCCTTGCAAGTACTGAGTTTGTGGGAGTCAGCTGCCTGCCCTGGGCAAATCTTTTTATCAGGTTGTATCACACAACAAAAGGATAACGGGGAGTTGAAGGTGGAATGGCCTGATGAGTCCCAGTGAGTCAGTCCAATTTAGGGTTTGGTGTAAATGAGAATGTCTGCCAGCCACGTGACCTAATGCAAGACACTCTTCTCATCTGTAAAATGGAGGTAGGAACATTTTCTTATTGGGGCAGGAAGTTTGCCTTGCACGCCTGACGAAGGTTTGATTCTGGGCATCCCATATGGTCCCCTGAGAACCAACCATCTGGGAGTGAAGAAATTGTGAGGAATTAGAGTTTCATCTAATGCTGCAGTGGAGGGAACCTTGGCTGTGTGGCTGGGATCGGTGGGACCTGGGGATATGAAGTAGTTGGGATCTGAGGAATCTGAAGGAGCTGGAGATTTGGTTCCAACCCCACCCACAGCCCAAACAATGATGAACAGGATCCCTGAGGGATAAGGTTGCTGGTTAGCCTCAGGGTTGAGAGAGAAAAGAGAGAGACCAAGACAGATGTGCTCCCATTTCCCCTTCACTCTCTTGGCTGTGTCCTGTCCTATTAGGAGCTTGGGTTTGGGTTTTGGTGCTGGGTTTGGTTTCAGGACCTCAGGGCCTCACTACTCCACCTGCAGTGCTCCTCCTCCCTGGCTTCTTTCTGGCCTAGGTAATGAGACCCATGGGATTATGATAAATCATGACAGAGGCTCTGGGGGATCATTCAGGGAATCCAAGGGGAACTGGTCCCCTAAGTTCCCAGATTTGGTTAAACATTGTGACTCTGCCAGCTCAACTTCCCTTTGGTTTCTTCCCTCCAGGAACTTCTCCTTTACTAGCAACTTCCCCTCTACGCAGAGGGTTCCATCCTATCACCTTCTTCTCAGCTCTGCTCCTCCTGAAGGAGAGATCTCCAGCTAACTGTGAGCCCCAAAAGAGACAGGATATTTTCACTGACACATATACTTTGAAATATATTTACCTCTGAGGTAGAGTCAAACTTACTTTTACTGGGGCTAGAGTGATAGCACAGTGGGGAGAGTTCTTGCCATTTACTTTGCTAATTGTGTTCAATACCTAAAATCCCATATGGTTCCCTAAGCCCTCCAGGAATGATTTCTGAGTACAGAGCCAGGAGTAACCCTTAAGCACAGCTGAGGTTGGCCTCTAAAAACCAAGCAAAAAAACCCTTACTTTTACACTTTAATATCCCCTGACACTGCAGATGGTTTTCTGGTGCAGAACCAGGAGTAATGCCTGAACATGGACCCAGGACCGACCCCATGGACCCAGGACTGACCCCTGAGCACAGAGCCAGGAGTTGTTCCCTGAGCACAGAGCCAGGAGTGATCCCTGAGCATGGAGCCTTGATTGATCCCTGAGCACAGCAGATATGTGACCCAATCCCTCTCAGAACCAAAACCAAAATCCCAGAGTATAGTGAAAAGAAGGAAAAATTGAGGACAAATGTGAAATGACAGAGGCCAGGGGCCACATCTCAGGTTCATTGGTAAAGTTAAGAAATGATAAGACTAAATATCCAAGCCAGAGTCAACAATGAAATTGTAAGACCCAAAGTTTAACAACCAAACTTAAAAAAGGTTCCTATGATGATGGCAAGCTGGGGCAGGGGTGGTGGCATGGGATGGACTCTGGGAACATTGGTGGAGGGAGGTTGATCCTGGTGGTAAGATTGGTTCTGAAACATCTGGCCTCCAGTTTCCTCTTTGATTCTGGAGACCAGCTCTTGCCAGGTATGGGGTTTGGGGAGGCCCCATACCGGAGCCCTTCTCCCTGGCCTGGGGAGTGCTGGGAGGCTTGGCAGGCCCCCAGCCGTCCTTGTCTTTTCCCTCTGACTCCAGGCCTTCCCTGGGTGCCAGCTCAGATGGCCAGAAGTGGGTTGAGGTGGACTCTTAGTGGTCCTCAGGCTTCCCCCCTCCCTCCGTACTACAGGGGGGAGGTGCATGGGGAGGAGGGCAGGCAGACATCTGGCTTCTGGTTTCCTCCTTGATTCTGGAGACCAGCTCTTGCCAGGTATGTGGTTTGGGGAGGTCCCATACCGGAGCCCTTCTCTCTAGCCTAGGGAGTGCTGGGAGGCTTGGTAGGCCCCCAGTCATCCTTGTCTTTTCCCCCTGACTCCTGGCCTTCCCTGGGTGCCAGCTCAGATGGCCAGAAGTGGGTTCAGGTGGACTCTTAGTGGTCCTCAGGCTTCCCCCCTACCTCTCCCTACACTAATGGAAATACGCTTTGGGAGGATGGCGGGCTGTTTTAGTACTGGTTTATGTTGGGAAAGTCACTGGAATTTTTTTCTCCTTGTTTTCCTATTGATAGTATTGTATGCAAATATTTTATATATCCATAACATCCATCTTGTATTGTGACCTTGATACTGCCCTAAAAATCTCATTTCTAATATTTTACTGCCTCAGTCCCAACCCTTATTTCCCTCCATCTTCCCATGTAGGTGCAGCTCATGACATGAAGCTCACCACATAGAGTGATAAGTGCAGTTAGAGAAATAACTACACTGAAAACTATCATAACAATGTGAATGAATGAGGGAAAAAGAAAGCCTGTCTCGAGTACAGATGTGGGTGGGGTGGGGAGTAGAGAGATCTGGGAAATTGGTGGTGGTAATCCTGCACTGGTGAAGGTGGGTGTTCTTTACATGACTGTAATCATACAGCTACAATTATATTTGTAATCACGGTGTTTAAAGATAATTTATAAAAAAAAACCGATTGGTTCTGAAAAAATTGTATGTCTAAAATTCAACTATGAAAAACTCTGTAAATCACAAGAGTGATTAAAAAATTAAAAACAAATGCACTAAACCCAGATAGGTTGAGATCATTTGAGGAGATTTAAGCAGCTGGAGATAAGCAGAGGAGATAAAAAACAGCGAGTTTCTATGAATTCCCCTCAGTGGCAGCCGGACAAAAGCTATGAAAACTTGTATTGACCAAATAGTCCACTGGAGTCCTGGGCCCCTGCCTTGCTGTATGTGGGGAGTCCTAATTGACCTTTGACTAGCCTTGGTTTTTCCTTGGACTTGACCACTTTTAATGACCCCCTTCTCCCAGCATTCACTATGGTCAAGGCCTCTTTTAATCCCCATTATAAAAATGCTGCTTGCTAATGAGGAAGATGCTGCCCAGGGTGATCCAGACGCCACCCCAAATCTGAGCTCATGACCTGGGGGTGAGGGGGACACACTTTGCTTTACTAAGCTGCTGAAGTTACTGAGCAGGTGAGTGGCCCTTTGGGAAGGATAAGATCTGTTGAATCAGATGAATAAGTCTTCTACCTGAGAGAACACCTTTTTCCTTTTCTTCTCCCCTAGGTGTGGATTTGTAGTCTCAGAGCCCCTTTTTGAGATTTATCAGATGATGTTTAACTGTCTAATGGTGTCCACCACTGTTTTATATTTGATTTAGTCCCATCTAATTTCTTCATATATATTTTTCCCTTTTGGGGGTGAGGTGGGGAGCTATATATCAGCTGAAGGAATTTTTTTATTGTTATTGTTGCTTTGGGGGCCACACCCTGCAGTGCTCAAGCACTAGAGGATCAGGGATCACTCTTGGTGGTGCCAGGGTTTGAACTAGGGCCAGTCATGTACAAGGCAAGTACCTTAACCCCTATGCTATCTCTTCAGTCATTATATTCCCTTTGATCCATATATAATATTTTCCTTTTTTCCTTCCTCCCTTTTTTTTTTTTTTTTTTTTTTTTTGACATATCCGGCAGTGCTCAGAGTTTACTCCTGGCTCTATGCTCAGGAATCACTCCAGGTGGACTTCAGGAACCAAGACTCTGGCTCCTATACTTTCTTTTTTTTTGTTGTTGTTGTTTTGTTTTTGTTTTGGACCACACCCGATGATGTTCAGGGATTACTCCTGGCTGTGTGCTCAAATATTGCTCCTGGCTTGGAGGACCATAAGGGATGCTGGGATTCTAACCACCTTCCATCCTGGATTGGCTGCATGCAAGGCAAATACCCTACTGCTGTGCTATCGCTCCGGACCCCTTTTTTCCTTCCTTCCTTCCTTCGTTCCTTCCTTCCTTCCTTCCTTTCTTTTCTTTCTGTATACTTGGTTCTCAGAGCTTACTTCTGGCTCTGTGCTCTGGGATCACTCCTGGTGGGTTCAGAGGGTCATTTGGGATGCTGAGGATCAAACCAGGGTTGGCCAAATGCAAGACAACCTCCTTACTCACTATTCTATCTCTCTGTCCCCCATATACATATTTTTGTGCTGTGTAATACTTAGCAGGATGCCCAGCATATCTTAGTAGCTAGTAAATGTATCTGCTGCTAGCCTAAATTGAATCAGAATTCATAAATGGAATTGGAACTAAAACAATAAACAAAATGAAAATGCTTCCTGTGGCAGGTGAGATTAGTGGGAGAGGGGAAATTTTCATTTCCAGGAAACAAATCCTGGACACTCTATAGACCTTCATATCCCATGTCATTTAATACTTCCATGTACATTGTCAAATTCAATTAAATAACATTTCAAATCTTCAGAAATAGAAATAGGTGCCAGAAATAGAGATTTAGCTTTTGTAAAATATTTAATATTTTCTTTCACAAGCTTAAAGGATGTGAACACCTAGTACAGGAGAAATTATACCATTAATCATAGCAATGAGTTAACAGGCTTCCCTGAGCAAGCATGCTATTGTGCTATTGTTGCCATAAGAGAGAATTCTTAGAGAGAAAAGGAAGTGACTTTAGAGGAATCCAGTTACCTTGCTCTGTTCCACTCAAAAGACGCTTAGATGCCTGACAGATCTGGGCTCTTATGAATATGACAGAGAGCTCATTTTACATTCCTTATTGTCCAGTTCTACTTGGGCACAAAAAAAAAATCTTAGGGGCCTTCAGCAGGGAGGACGTTTGCCTTGCACGTGGTGGACCTGGGTTCAGTCCCCAGCATCCCATATGGTCTCCTGAGTCTGCCAGGTGTAATTTCTGAGTGCAGGTCCAAGAATAACCCAAGTGCTACCAGGTATGGCCAAACACGAAAAGAAAAAAAAAAAATCCTAGCTTTGGATTCAACCATCTGTTGCCCCTAACCCTTGCTCACTCGACAGATTCCTGTCTGGGCAGACATTGTACTACTTTTCATTATTTGTGGGGGGGAGTGGAGAAGGTGCATACTAGATGATGCTCAGGGCTTACTCTTTTTTTTTAATTTTTTAATTTTTTTTTTGGTTTTTGGGCCACACCCATTTGACGCTCAGGGGTTACTCCTGGCTATGCGCTCAGAAGTCGCTCCTGGCTTGGGGGACCATATGGGACTCCGGGGGATCGAACCGCGGTCCGTCCTAGGCTAGCGCAGGCAAGGCAGGCACCTTACCTCTAGCGCCACCGCCCGGCCCCAGGGCTTACTCTTGGTGGAGCTCAAGAGACTTTATATGGTGCTGGGGATTAAATTGGGGTCGGCTGCCTGCAAGGCAATTTATCTTATCCCTGTGCTGTCTCTCTGGTCTGTGCCCTAGCTCTCCTAAACCCTAATGTTGTGTTTCATTCCCTTCATCTAGGATGTGCCACAGAAATGGAGTGCTCCTCCGGCATGATTTGATTTCAGAACCGAGACTATTGTGTGGTGCTTGTCTTTATTGCTGTAGTGCTCACTGGATATTTAATTTGACATTTATTTTTGTATTGTTATGGTGTTTCAATTACCTTTTTTTTTTGTTTTGTTCTGTTTTGTTTTGTTTTTGGACCACACCCATTTGATGCTCAGGGGTTACTCCTGGCTAAGCACTCAGAAATTGCCCCTGGCTTGGGGGGACCATATGGGATGCTGGGGGATCGAACCGATGTCCTTTCCTTGGCTAGTGCTTGCAATGCAGACACATTACCTCTAGCGCCACCTTGCCAGCCCCTCAATTACCTTTTTTATGTCCTCTCTCAAACTGAGGTTGATAGCCACTAGAAGGACTCCACCCATTTTCAGCATATTTTAATTTTTTTGCTCTTATTCTTTACCCTATTCTATTCCTTTTCTCTCACTCAAACAAAACCACATAACTTGATTTATCTAGCTTAGCCTCTCAAATAGAGGGAGAAACAAGGGAGGGCACCAGGACCAAACAGATATATGATCACTGATAGTAAGCTAGACAAAGAGGGCACCACCTACTCTAGCAGCCCGGGGAGTGATGGTGGGGGATATGGGTTGCAGAAAGGGAACGGGGAAGTGGGGAGGACAAATTTGGTGGTGGGTATTCCCCGATTCAATGTTAATGTACCTAAAATACTAATGTAAAAGATATGTAAGCCACTATGATCAAAATAAAAAAAAAAAAGAAAAAAGAAATGGAGTGCTCAAAGGGGTGCGGCTGGTGGCTTCAGGAACAGAATTAGCTCTCTCTCTCTCCCTTCTGGCTAGGCTGTTTGGTTTTGGTTTGGGACCCACATCTGACCAGTACTTGGGGACTGCTCCAGACTCTGGGCTCAGGGATCATTCCTGGCAATGTTGACCAGATGGGGTGTAGAGGATGGAACCAGGGTTAAAAGCAAGGAAGACAAAATCTCTGGATTAACTCTCAGATTGTGTTGCTGATTATTTTGTTGTTGTTGTTGTTTGTTTTTGGGTCACACCCGGTGGTGCTCAGAGTTACTCCTGGCTCTATGCTCAGAAATTGCTCCTGGCAGGCCCGGGGGACCATATGGGATGCCGGATTCGAACCACCATCCATCCTGGATTGTGCTGGCAAGGCAAATGCCCTACCGCTGTGCTATCTCTCCAGCCCCTGTGTTGTTGATTTTTGTTCACCATTGCAATCTCCTTGTCTTTTCCTTTTTTTTTCTTTTTAAATCTGTTATGTTGGGCCCGGAGAGATAGCACAGCGGCATTTGCCTTGCAAGCAGCCGATCCAGGACCAAAGGTGGTTGGTTCAAATCCCGGTGTCCCATATGGTCCCCCGTGCCTGCCAGGACTATTTCTGAGCAGACAGCCAGGAATAACCCCTGAGCAACGCTGGGTGTGGCCCCCAAAAAAATCTGTTATGTTTTGGGGTTGCACCTGACAGTGCTCAGGTTTTATTTTTGTCTCTAAGCTCAGGGGGCCATATATGGTGCTGGGATTTAACTAGGGGTTGTCCATGTTTTGGGCAATATTATTTTCTGTTTTCTTTTTTCTTTTTTTGATTTTTGGGTCACACCCGGAAGCGCTCAGGGGTTACTCCTGGCTCAACGCACAGAAATCACTCCTGGCAGGCTAGGGGGACCATATGGAATACCGGGATTCGAACCACTGTCCTTCTGCATGCAAGGCAAATGTCCAACCTCCATGCTATCTCTTCGACCCCGCACTTTTTTTCTTAACCCCTGTACTATCTTTCCAGCCCTCTTCTTTTCCTTCCTTCCTTCCTTCCTTCCTTCCTTCCTTCCTTCCTTCCTTCCTTCCTTCCTTCCTTCCTTCCTTCCTTCCTTCCTTCCTTCCTTCCTTCCTTCCTTTCTTTTGTTTTTTTGGGCCACACTCATTTGATGCTCAGAAGTTACTCCTGGCTAAGCGCTCAGAAATCACTCCTGGCTTGGGGGGACCATATGGGATGCCGGGGGATCGAACCACAGTCCCTTCTTGGCTAGCGCTTGCAAGGCAGACACCTTACCTCTAGTGCCACCTCTTTGGCCCCCTCCCTCCCTTCCCCTTCCTTCCTCCCTTCCCCTTCCTCCCTTCCCCTTCCTCCCTTCCCCTCCCTCCCTCCCTCCTCCCTCCCTCCCTCCCTCCCTCCTTCCTTCCCTCCCTCCCGCCCTCCTTCCTTCCTTCCTTCCTTCCTTCCTTCCTTCCTTCCTTCCTTCCTTCCTTCCTTCCTTCCTTCCTTCCTTCCTTCCTTCCTTCCTTCCTTCCTTCCTTCCTTCCTTCCTATACCCTGCCTTGCTCAGGGGTTATTCTTGGCTCCACACTCAGAAATTACTCCTGGCAGGCTATGGGGACCATATGATGCTAGGGATAGAGCCGAGGTTGGCCACGTTCAAGGCAAACATCTCATCTTCTACTAAAGATCTGCTATCGCTTCAGTACCATAGGAGGCACTTTATGCAGGAAAGAACGTGACACAGAAGCTCAACCCGAGCCTCTTCCGACCAATGGAAATGAGATTCCCCAACTCTGTATGATCAGACCTTCACACTTTGTCCTCAGCACAAAGAGTTTTTTGCAGTTGGTTTATAGGACCTGCCTGCACACTGGTGCCAACCATTTGCTCAGCACCTGGTTCAGTTGCAGCTTGTAAAGAATTGGACACAAGCAGATGCCTGAAACAGCTGATGCTTTAGACATGGTGGCACTGGTGGTTAGAGAGGTTGAAGGGGCACCTTCAGATTGAGGATTGGGGGCTTCTGAGAGGGTGGATAATTATGACTCTATTGCTGCCTTTGGTTCCACCTCTTCCTTTCTTTCCAAGCAACCTTTCTCTCTTTCTCTGGACTTTATTCTGTACCCTTACAGTCTTTGTCTGTCTCCCACATCTCTAGTGGTCCTTGCCTAGAACTTTCCAGGCCTTTATTTAATGTCCCCATGTCCTTCTTTTTTTTTCTTTTCTTTTTTTTTTTTTGGTTTTTGGGCCACACCCGGTGATGCTCAGGGGTTACTCCTGGCTATGTGCTCAGAAGTCGCTCCTGGCTTGGGGGACCATATGGGATGCTGGGGGATCAAACTTGCGCAGGCAAGGCAGGCACCTTACCTCTAGCGTCACCGTCCGGCCCCCCCATGTCCTTATTTTCTAAGAGACATCTCAAATGGACAAATAGGTCTTAAATGAAACATGAGATATCCTCACCCAAAACTGTTATTCATCATCTGTATTAACCATGAGAGATCAGAGGAACAAGCCACAGACATAGACATTATCTCTGACTCTTGTGTGTGTGTGTGTGTGTGTGTGTGTGTGTGTGTGTGTGTGTGTGATATTGGGCCAAACCTGGCTCTGCACAGAGAAATTACTCCTGGCCACCTCAGGGGACCATATGGAATGCTAGGGATCAAACCTGTATTGGCTCTGTGCATGGTAAATGTCCTATCCTCTGTTGTTCTGTTGCTTTGGCCCCTCTGATTTTTTAAATTGATATTTTAATTAATTAATATTTTGGGGTGGACTACATATAACAGTGCTCAGGGTTTAACTCCTGACTTTGTGGGCAGGGATCACTCTTGGTGGGGCTCAGGAAATCATAAGGGATGCTGGATTGAACCTGGGTTGGCTACATGCAAAGCCAGTGCCTTCTCTGCTGTACTATTATTACAACTGCAAGTATGATTAAAAAAATAAATAAATTGATTAGGGGCCCGAGAGATAGCATGGAGATAGGGTGTGTGCCTTGCATGCAGAAGGATGGTGGTTCTGCTAGGAGCGATTTCTGAGCATAGAGCCAGGAGTAACCCCTGAGTGCTGCCGGTGTGACCCCAAAACCCAATAAATAATAAGTAAATAAATAAATAAATAAATAGATTGGGGCCTTGCATGAGGCTAACCCAGGTTTAATCACTGGCACCTCATATGGTCTCCCAAGGTAATCTTTGTGTGCAGAGCCAGAAGTACTCCCTGAGCTTTTGGTATGACTCCCCCAAAGGAAATCTATCAAGTCTATGTCATGAGAGAAATCTTGTGAAAATTCAGTTTTATACAGTTAAAAAAGAAATTACAAGTTCTTTTAAGAAGCCTATTTAGTTCAACTACTTCTTTTGTTCTTTGCATTGAACAAATTACGCATCAGATATTCTGCTAGTTACTTGAGCTTTAAATAGGTAGAAAGCCCAATTGCTTCTCTCAATGATTTCACAGTTTAGTGGGAAAACATAAACAACATAATTATATTACAAAATGATAAATGCAAGATAAAGTTGTAATCATGGCATTTATGAGATTACTCAGAAAGAAAGCATTTAGTGGAGCCTTGTAGGAGGGGTCAGGGTGATTGGTGATTATTGTGGGGCCTACACCCAGTTGTGCTTAGGAGGTCAAGTGGTGTTGGGGTAGAACTTAGGTCCCACACCTGAAAGGCATGTGCTCTATCTACCACTTGAGCCACATCTCAGTTATAGGGATAGATTTTATTATTGTTAATGATGGTAGTGGTTTTGGAGTCATACCTGGCAGTGCTCAGGGCTTAGTTCTGGCTCTTAGTCCTGTGTTCAAGGATCATTCCTAGCCGGGTTCAAGGACCATATGGAGTGACTGAGATCAAACCCAGGTCAGCAGCATGCAAGGCAAACAGTCTACCCTCTGTACTATCTCTTTGGCACTATAAGCATGGTTTTCGATTGAGTTTACCACTTTCTGACTTATGTCCTAAAGTATGTGAAGTGTTGGTGGATGAAGAGAGATTTGGGTTGGGGGAGAAATAAAATTAGAGATGAATTTTCTTTCTTTTTTAACTTTATTTATTGATTCATTGAGTGATTGATTGGTTTTTGGGCCACACTCAGTGGATCTCAGGGATCACTCCTGGCTCTGCACTCAGAAATCATTTCTAGCAGGCTGGGGTCCATATGGGATTCCAACCAGGTTCCTCCCTGGTCTGCCTCACGGAAGGCAAATGCCCTACCCCTGTGCTATCCCTCTGGCCCCTAGAAATGAATTTTTTTGTTTGTTTGTTTTTGTTTTGGGGTCACACCCGGCAGTGCTCAGGGGGTTACTCCTGGCTCTAAGCTCAGAAATCGCTCCTGGAAGGCTCGGGGGACCATATGGGATGCCGGGATTCGAACCACTGTCCTTCCGCTAGCAAGGCAAATGCCCTACCTCCATGCTATCTCTCCGGCCCCCTAGAGATGAATTTTCTAAAAAGAAAGGAGGCATAGGCAAAGGTATGGAAGGGTAGGATATTATAGGTAGGGAACTATGAGAGTTTTGAGAGACTAGAAACAAGGTCCAGGAGCTGGAGAGATAGTAAAGGGGGCTAGGTGCCTTACATGCCGCTAACTCAGGTTCAATATCTGGACCCCATACAGTCCCCTGACCCTTCCAGGAGTGAGCCCTGAGCACAGATAAAGTCAAGACAGAAGAAATGTCGGGGCTAGACAAATGACGGACTTGAAATGAAGGCCTTGAGGAAAAGTGTCAGCCATATTCTGCAATAAAGAAACACTGAACAGGAAAGAAATGTGGAAGAAGGGCCGGAGAGATAGCATGAAGATAAGGCATTTGCTTTGCATGCAGAAGGACGGAGGTTCAAATCCCATCATCCCATATGGTCCCCGAAATTGACAGGAGCGATTTCTGAGCGTATAGCCAGGAGTAACCCCTGAGCGCTGCTGGGTGTGACCCAAAAACCAAAAGAAAAGAAAAAAAAAAAAAGAAATGTGGGAGAAAAGAGTGTGGTGTAAATTCTGTCCATGATTTTACAGAGAATAGTTTGAAAGAGTAACTGGGGAGCCTAGGACTGTCCCTCCAGGGTAGACTAATCATTGCATTTGTTATTATCAGATTATTCTAATCTTGGATATAAGCAGGTGGCAAAGGGCCACAAGCAAAGTGGATCCTTGGTTACATATGTAATCCAATTGGTTGGTCACAGGCCCTCATTTACATAGGACTAAGCCAATCAGATAACAGACATGGTTAAGGGGCGGGAATGCAACGATGCATCTAAACAGCTGTGTTGGGGTGGCAGCCACTGTAGGTCGCTGTATTGCAGTGCTGTGGAACCCATGAGTATTTGCTGGTTCTGTTAAAGAGCTGTCACTCTAAAGATAGCTGGTGGTCAGAGTGCTCTTCTTTCCGCCCTCAAGAAGCTGAAGTCAGTCAGGTTGGCTGCAATGCAGGTAAAAGCAGAAGAGATTCTTTGGAGACAGAGTGAGGATGAAGCCAGGTAGGTAGAGGAAGGTAAGTGTCAAATGTAGTTAACTATGATGAGAAATGATAGAAGAAATCTCTCTTGGCTGGCAACTATGTCATGGGGTCATGTGCACAGATCTTTCTGTAGAAGAAGGCTTCATGCAAAGGATGAACTGTCATCCCAGCTGTCTTTAAGTACAGAGACAACTATAATAAGAACATGAGCTGGAGCATAGTATTGCGGGGAGGGTGTTTACCTTGCATGCAGCTGAACCCGGTTCAAGACCCAGCATCCCCCCTGGGTGACCCTGATTCAATACCTGGCATGTGGTCCCCGAGCCTGCTAGGAGTGATTCCTGAGTGTAGAACAGGTGTAATCCCTGAGCACCACAAGTTTTTGGGGTTTTTTGTTTGTTTGTTTTTGTTTTTGTGTCACACCAGGCAGCACTCATGGGTTACTCCTGGCTCTACACCAGTGCTTCTCAATTGTTTTCTGTCATGACCCCCTAGGAAGAAGAAAACATTTTTCGTGCCCCCCCCCCCCCGCGTGATTGTAAATAGTATCTTTATTAAAAGAAACTTTAACCTGAAAAACAAAAATATATAAAATAATTTGAGCTGATTTTTTTTTGTTTGTTTGTTTTTGGGTCACACCTGGCAGCACTCAGGGGTTACTCCTGGATCGCTCCTGGCAGGCTTGGGGGACCATATGGGATGCTGGGATTCAAACCACCAATCTTCTGCATACAAGGCAAATGCCTTACCTCCATGCTCTCTCTCCGGCTCTGAGCTGATTTTTTGGGGGGGTCACACCCGGCAGTGCTCAGGGGTTACTCCTGGCTCCACTCTCAGAAATCGCTCCTGGCAGGCTAGGGGGACCATATGAAATGCTGGGATTCGAACCAATGACCTTCTGCATGAAAGGCAAACGCCTTACCTCCATGCTGAGCTGATTTTTTAATCAGAGGTGATGTCTGGATTAATGGCTACAGTGAGCACGTTTTGCATTGCATAGCTTTTCGAAGTGGGGTTTGAAGCAGGACACAGCACTCTCAGCTCCAGAGACATACAGAGACATAAACACGGGACTTAACTTGTGATGACAGTGTTTGTCGAGGTCAAACCAGCCCCCCATTTACGGAGCCTCGTGACCCCCCCCCCAGGGGGTGCATCCCACTATTTGAGAACCACTGCTTTATGCTCAGAAATCGCTCCTGGCAAGCTCGGGGGACCAAATGGGATGCCGGGATTCGAACCACTGATTTTCTGCATGCAGGGCAAACACCTTACCTCTATGCTATCTCTCCGGCCCATTTGGTCCCCCGAGCTTGCCAGGAGCGATTTCTGAGCGTAGAGCCTGGAGTAACCCCTGAGCACTGCCTGGTGTGACCCAAAAACCAAAAAAAAAAAAAAGTTTTAAAAGAATGAAAGCCGGGCCGGGAGAGATAGCACAGCGGTGTTTGCCTTGCAAGCAGCAGATCCAGGATCAAAGGTGGTTGGTTCGAATCCCGGTGTTCCATATGGTCCCCCGTGCCTGCCAGGAGCTATTTCTGAGCAGACAGCCAGGAGTAACCCCTGACCAACACTGGGTGTGACCCAAAAACCAACCCCCCCCCAAAAAAAAGAATGAAAGCCCAATTTGGGGCAATACTTGCCATATCTCATTTTGATAGGTTCTTAATCCAATGGGACACCAAGAAAACAGGTGCCAAAGGCTTCCAATGCAGCCCTGTTCTCTCTGCCTGATAATCTTCAATTACTGATTAAAGGGGAACTTTTTTTTTTTTTTCAGGCCACACCCGTTTATGCTCAGGGGTTACTCCTGGCTAAGCGCTCAGAAATTGCCCCTGGCTTGAGGGGATCGAACCGCAGTCCTTCCTTGGCTAGTGCTTGCAGGGCAGACACTTTACCTCTAGTGCCACCTTGCCAGCCCCGATTAAAGGGGAATTTGTCTCAGTCAGTTACCTGCTCTTTGGTTCTCATTCCCTTAATGCTTTCTCTTTCACCATTTTAGCTTATCAACATGAACCCCCCTTTTCTTTTTCATTTTATTTTGGTTTTTGGGCCACAGCAGGCAGTGCTCAGGGGTTTCTCCTGACTCTGCACTCAGAAATTACTCCTGGTGGTGCTTGAGAGACATATGGATGCCAGAGATTAAACTTGGGTCAGCACACAGCCTATATGATATATTATTGCTCTGACCCCCTCCCCATTAAAATATTTGTGCACTCTAGTCAAAGAAAATAATCTCTTTCTTAGCATTGGGATTCTAATGAGTCCTCAAAAAAAATTCAAAGGGCAGGAGAGATGACTGATAGGGTTACTGCTTTGCATGCAGAAGGCCCAGTTTCAATCTCTAATATCACCAGAGCCAGGCCCTGTAGTATTGGGGGCCCATGCAGTGTCAAGGATAGAACTCAGAATCTCAAGCATGCCAGGCATATGCTCCACCCCTTTGAGCTATATCCCGAACCCCCACAAATAGAACTTTTCAGAGTGTGAGATTCGCTCTTGCTAAACTAAGTTCTGTACTGGTCACCACTAAAATAATAATAGCAATAAGTCCGAGTGGTTAGGAGCTGGAGATATGTCTCAGTAGAGAAATCGTAAGTTCAGTGCTCTTGGCACTACTTTGTTACCTCTGGTAAGAGAAGGATGGTTCTTTTTTGGTTTTGTTTTGTTTTGGGGGGTTCACACCTGGCGGTGCTCAGGGGTTACTCCTGGCTCTACCCTCAGATATCGCCCCTGGCAGGCTCAGGGGACCTTATGGGATGCCGGGATTCAAACCATGGTTGGTCCTGGGTTGGCTTCTTGCAAGGTAAAAAAAAAATTAAAAAAGCCCTACTGCTGTGCTATCTCTCTGCCCCAAGAGAAGGATGGTTCTAACCTCACCTTGTTCCTTAGAGCTGTAACGAAGTGATGGGAAAGGGATAATCAGATGTGTTCTAATGCTTGCTGGTTCTCCTTTCTTCTAAATCATGGAGAGCACTTCTTTATTTTTTCAGGCTTAGGATTGGGCTATACCAATGATGGTCAGGAATCACTCATGGTGGGGATTTCAGGGTGCATAGGTGGTACCAGCTTTGAACCCAAGTCAGCCACATGCGAGGTAAGTGCTTTTCTCCTTTGACTATCTCTGTGGCCGAGACTTAGAATTTTTTGGGGGGGCCACACCCATTTGATGCTCAGGGGTTACTCCTGGCTAAGTGCTCAGAAATCGCCCCTGGCTTGGGGGGATCGAACCTCGGTCCTTCCTTGGGACACTGGGGGATCAAACCGCGGTCCTTCCTTGGCTAGCGCTTGCAAGGCAGACACCTTACCTCTAGCGCCACCTCACTGGCCCCTATTTTTTATTTTTTGTTTTTGTTTTTGGGTCACACCCAAAAACTCTAGGGTTACTCTAGGCTCTATGCTCAGAAATCGCTCCTGGCAGGCTCGGGGGACCATATGGGATGCCAGGATTCGAACCACCATCCTTCTGCATGCAAGGCAAACACCCTACCTCCATGCTATCTCTCCTGCTCCAGAGCCTTAGAATTTTTTTGAAGGTATTTTGTTTTGTTTGGGGTGACACCTGGTGCTTGTGGACTATTCACCACTCAGTGCTCAGAAATCTGTCTGTTCTTGATAGGTTCAAGATACCTTGTGGTGCTGGGGTAAAACCTGGGGCTCCCACATATCAACCTGTGTTTTGGCCCTTCGAATCCCAAGGATCTTTTTTTTTTTCCTTTGGTTTTTTGGCCACACTCGGCAGTGTTCAGGGGTTACTCCTGTCTCTGTGCTCAGAAACCACTCCTGGCAGGCTCAGGGGACCATATGAGATGACAGGAATTGAACTGAGGTCCATCTGAGATTGGCCTAGTGTAAGGCAAATACCCTACCACTGTGCTTTCACTCCAGCCCCTAATCCCAGGGATCTTGAAGGCATCAATTAGGCCCTGATGTCAGGGATCCTGGTCCCATCCATGTGGTATTTTTGTTTTGTTTTTGTTTTTTTGGACCACACTATAGGGGTTACCTGGCTCTGTGCTCAAAATTACTTCTGTCAGGCTCCAGGGACCACATGGGATGCTGAGGATTGAATCTGGATCAGCCACAGGCAAGGTAAGCATCCTACTCACTGTGCTATTGCTCTGGCCCCAACCATCCATATGATTTTATTCTCTTTGCATTCCTATTATCTATTTTTTTTGGGGGGGTCACACCCGGCAGTGCTCAGGGGTTACTCCTGGCTGTCTGCTCAGAAATAGCTCCTGGCAGGCGTGGGGGACCATATGGGATACCGGGATTCGAACCAACCACCTTTGGTCCTGGGTCGGCTGCTTGCAAGGCAAACGCCGCTGTGCTATCTCTCCGGGCCCACATTCCTATTATCTAAAGTGAAGGTGATATTATTGATTTGTGGACGCCTTTTTTTGTTTTGTTTTGTTTGTGGGCCATACCTGGCGAAGTTCAAAGTTCTTGCACTGAACTCAGAAATTACTCCTGGTGGACTCAGGGAACCATATGGGTTGCTGGGAAATTAAACCGGTGTCAGCTGTGTGCAAGGTGGGCTACAGCTCCACTGTACTATTGTTCCAGACCCACAGGTTCCTTTGCCAGAAGAAATCAGAAATCAGTGTTGGGGGACTGTGGTTCCCAGGCCCTTTGGGCTCTTCTCCTAAAGAGCACATCATAGCATGTGCTACCAATGGTGACCTTGAAGTATGAAATGCCCCAAACCCAGGAAGTTGTTAGGACCAAAATTCAAGCAGTTCTAACAAGTCAACTGCTACAGGGAGGAATGATTTTGCCAGGTCTGAACCTCAGCCTCAGTTTCCCTGTTAGCGTAATGACTTCCCTTTCCACCCAATCTGCTTCCAAACTTGACTCATGCCCCAGTTTTGGGTTGTGTCCAATTGCTTGGTGCCTAGAAGGCAGGAATGAGTGGCAGCTACCCAATCACTTGAGGCTTGCTTGAGCTCCAACACTGTGGGAATATGATAGCATTGGATAGAAGAAGTAGAAAAATGTTTGGTTTGAAAATACAGTTCCCCTGTTCAGGAGGAAGACCTAGATTTTCTTTTCTGGCATTAGATTCTGCTGAAGACGCAAAACATAGGATGCTCTGAGGGGACAGGCCAGGTTGCACAGGGCCATGCCACTCCAAGAGGAACAGCTGAATGCTGCAAAGATAGGGCGCTGCTTGGTATAAATAGCAATTGCGCTGTTACCCTGGTGAATCAGACCAGATGTTTCTCTGATGTCTCTGGTCCTTGGGTTGGGGAAAAAAATGTATAACTGCTAAAATTATATGTGGGGCCAGGAATGTGACACAAATGCTTTTCAACTTAAATCATATAGAAAAGAATGAAATTGCTTTAGCAAGGGAAGCTTTCTCAACAAGAAAAAGAATCCATGTAGAGAAGGAGAGAAAAGAGCAGGAAGGAGCTTGTGGGTAGATGAAAGGCAGGTCAGGAGACCTAGCTTCTGGTCTTCTTTCCCTCGTG
>NC_064854.1:55959987-56054987 GCF_024139225.1 Suncus etruscus | reverse complement strand
TAAATAGGGGCTCCTGCCTTTTTCATAGAACCTTGGGACACTACACATTTCTATATTTTTCTATAAATCTAAGAAGAAAAAAAAAAAATGGATGGAGGCCAGGGGCCAAGTGGTCTTGGATGCATTGGTGGGGAAAAACAAATAACAAAAATATTTAAAAATAGGGGGCCGGAGGAGAGATAGCACAGCAGTAGGGCATTTGCCTTACACGTAGCTGGTCCAGGACGTTGGTTTGAATCCCGGCATCCCATAGGGTCCCCAGGAGCTGCCAGGAGCGATTTTTGAGCCCAGTGCCAGGAGTAACCCCTGAGCACCGCTGGATGTGGCCTCCCCAAAATAAATAAATACAAATAATTAAAAAATATTTTAAAAATTGGGGCCGGAGAAATAGCATGGAGGTAGGGCGTTTGCATTGTATGCACAAGGACAGTGGTTCGAATCCCAGTATCGCATATGGTCCTCCGAGACTGCCAGGAGTGATTTTTGAGCGTAGAGCCAGAAGTAACTCCTGAGCACTGCCAGGTATGACCCAAAAACCAAAAAAAAAAAAAAAAATAGGGGCCGGAGAGATAGCATGGAGATAAGGCATTTGCCTTGCATGCAGAAGGACGGTGGTTCGAATTCCGACATTCCATATGGTCCCCCGAGCCTGCCAGGAGCAATTTCTGAGTATAGAGCCAGGAGTAACCCCTGAGCACTGCCGGGTGTGACCCAAAACAAAACAAAACAAAAATTGGGCTGGAGTGGTGGCACAAGTGGTATGACGTCTGTCTTGCCTGCACTAGCCTAGGACGGATCACGGTTCAATCCCCCATATGGTCCCCCAAGCCAGGAGTGATTTCTGAGCATAACCAGGAGCGTCACTGGGTGTAATTCAAACCTCCCCCCCCCATATTTTTTTAAATTAAGAAAGAAAGAACTAAATATCCAAGCCAAAGTTAACGACAATAGAATCAAGGGACCTTCGGAGAGATAGCACAGCGGCGTTTGCCTTGCAAGCAGCCGATCCAGAACCAAAGGTGGTTGATTTGAATCCCGGTGTCCCATATGGTCCCCCGTGCCTGCCAGGGCCTATTTTTGAGCAGACAGCCAGGAGTATCCCCTGAGCAATGCCGAGTGTGGCCCAAAATCCAAAAAACAAAAAACAAAAACAAACAAAAAAAAAGAATCAAGGGACATAAACTTTAATGGGCCTGTTATACTGGCAGGCTAGGGGCCAAGGGTGGTAGTATAGGATGCACTGAATTCATTGGTGGAGGGAGGATGACACTGGTGGTGGGAATGGCCTCGACTCATTGTATATCTGAAATTCAACTATAAAGGACTCTGTAGATCACAAGTGTTTCAATAAAATAAAATAAAATAAAGAGATTTAGGACAGGGGCCTGAGAAATAGGACAGCAAGGAGGCACTTGCCTTGCTTATGACTCACCAAGGGTTTGATCCTTGGCACTCGATATAATCCACCAAGCCCACCAGGAATCATTCCTGAGTGCAGAGCTGGGAGTAAGCCCTAAACATCACTGGGTGTGGCCCCCAAATCAAACAAATAAAAAAGATCCTTGGATCTCCAAGGATAATAATATGTAGATGAATTCTCTATGTCCCAGGCCAGAGCTGGGAGAGAGGAAGAGGACAGGGATGAGAGAGAAAGAGACTTTAGTTCTATTGTAGCTCTCACACAAAGGCATGTTTGCAGACTATGTGAATAAAAGCTTTAACAACCAAGGCTGACTATATTCTCAAAGGAAGATCTGGAATTATACTCAGAAGATAAGTGATATTACTCCAAAGAGGGCTAGCTGCCTTCCAAGAATTAAACTAGTTCATCCTCTTTTGTTTTCTTGACTGTTTTCTTAATTGATAATAATTTGCAGCAAGCAGGAAATACTTACTTTTGGCTCTACAGCTGTTGAGATTAACACTGCCCACTAATGGGGAAAAAAATTCTTCAAGATATACAGACTTATTCACAAATATAAGAATGAGGGGAGAGGGGCCCGGAGAGATAGCACAGCGGTGTTTGCCTTGCAAGCAGCCGATCCAGGACCAAAGGTGGTTGGTTCGAATCCCGGTGTCCCATATGGTCCCCTGAGCCTGCCAGGAGCTATTTCTGAGCAGACAGCCAGGAGTAACCCCTGAGCACCGCCGGGTGTGACCCAAAAAACCAAAAAAAAAAAAAAAAAAAAAAAAAAAAGAATGAGGGGAGAGTACAGCAGGATGTGCATTTTGCCTTGCATGTGGGCGGACCTTGGTTCTATCCTTGGTTCTAACACAAAGCCATCGGTTAACTCCTAAGAGCTGCCAGGTGAGGGCCCCAAATCACCACCACCACCAACCACCAAACAAAAACAAAAGGAAAATAAAAAAGGCAACCCCAAACTGACTAGTTATTTCCTGCTTTGGGTGGACATAAAATTGAAGCCAAGAACTAGGAGCTAGAGAGTCTACAATAAAAAGGGCAAAAATAAAATACAAGCGACACGGTGACAGGGCGGGGCGGTCTCTATATTGCAGGGAGACCAAAGATCAAACCAAAGCTCAAATAAACTTTTGAGCAGTTCTGTGCTGGTAGGACCCACCCATCCACCCATCCACACATTTCCTAACCGTGCTATTCTAAACCCCTGAGTCCAGCTTGGCATGGAGAAGTAGACGGGGAGAGTGGATCCCACACATACCCCACAATCCAGACTAACTGCCAAATTTGAGAAGAAAGAAGGCGTTCCCCCAGGAGACTGAAAACTAAAAACAGCATCTTCAACCTCTGGGTCCCGTGAAAGAAGGTAGCTCTGAATACGTAAGCATGCACGCCTGGCCAGAGAAGAGAAATAAGAGGGTGGGAAGAGGGCGGAGAGAGGGATCAAAAATCTGTGTGTCTCTGTGTTTCTCTCTTTCTCCTTGTCTCTCTCCTCTTTCTCCTCCTCCTCCTCTGTCTCTCTCTCACTGTGTCTCTCTTCTTTCCTCCTCCTCCTCTCTCTCTCTCTCTCTCTCTCTCTCTCTCTCTCTCTCTCTCTCTGTCTATCCTCTCTGTTTCTCTCCTTTCTCTCTCCTCTTTCCTCCCGTTCCTCTCTCTGTTTTTCTCTCCTCTTTCCTCCTCCTCTTCTCTGTCTCTCTCACTGTGTCTCTCTTCTTCCCTTCCCCTCCTCTCTCAGTCTTTGTCCTCTGTTTCTCTCCCTTTCTCTCTCCTTTCTTTCCCCTGCTCTCTGTCCTCTTTCCTCCTCCTCTCTGTTTCTCTCTCCCCATCTCTCTTCTTTCCTCCCCGCTCTTGTCGCTGTTTCTCTCCCTTTCTCTCCTCTTTCCTCTCCTTCCTCTCTCTGTCTTCTCTCTCTCTGTGTCTGTCTTTGTCTCTCTCTCTCTCTCTCTCTCTCTCTCTCTCTCTCTCTCTCCCCCCCCCCCCTCCGGTCTGTCTGTCTGTCTGTCTGTCTGTCTGTCTGTCTGTCTGTCTGTCTGTCTGTCTGTCTGTGTCAGTCTGTCTTCTCTCTGTTTCTCTGGTCACAACCAGCAGTGTCCGTGCTGAGGGGTCGATTCCTCCTGGAGGACCAGACCATCGCCGTTGCCAGGCTCCAAGGCCTGCAAGACCCTGCCCCGTCCCTCGTGGCTTTTGAATTTCCCGCGCTCCTTTCCGGTTCCCAGGCTCTCCGGGAGCCGGGGGTAGCGGAGGTGGGGCGGCGGCGGGCGTGGCCGGGGCGCTGGGGGGCGGTCCCCGCGGCTTTCCCCTCCCTCGAGGAGGCGCGGCTGCGGGTGGACGACTCGGCCGCGATTGCTCCTGCCTGAGGAGGGCGTGCCCGTCCGCCCCGCGGCGCTCCTCCGCCGCCGTGCCGCTCCGCCGCTGCGCTCCGGCGCTCGCTTCCCGGGCTGCCCACGCGGCCGGCGCTCGGGCGTCGATTGCTCCGGCCTATCTCCCTGGGATGCCGCCGCCGCCGCCGCCGCCGCCGCCGCCGCCGCCTCGGGAGCCGCCTCATTGAGCCGCCGTCGCCGCCTCGGTCGCCGCGGCTGTGTGGCTGCTCCGCGCGGGGCTCGGGCCGGGGACGGAGGGCTCCGGCGGCGCTGCCTCTGGGACTTGAAGAGGAGGAGGAATAGGAGGAGGAGGGCCCGGGGTGCTCGGCTCCTTCCCGGGAGGGAGAAGAGACAGAGAGAGCCGGCTCGAGGGGGCGGCCCCGCTCGGAGACGCCCCCGGCCCCGCCCCGCCGCATCCCCGAGCCTCGGGGCGCTCGCCGGGGACGCGACGCGACGCGACGAGACGACAGGACACGGCACGACACGACACGCGCGCGGAGGGCTGAGGCGGCTGAGGCGATTGTGGGGACTGAGAGGCTGAGGCGATTGAGGGGGCTGAGGAGATTGAGGGAACCGAGGGGCTGAGGCGATTGTGGGGACTGAGGGGACTGAGGCACTTGAGGGGACGAGGCGATCGGGGGCACCGGAGCACCTGAGGGGGCCGAGGTGATCCAGGAGACTGAGGGCTGCGGCGATCGCCAGGGCCAGGGGACTGCCCGGGGCTGCACCGAGGAGGCCGAGGGCGTGAGCGCAGCGCCCCGAGTGCGCTCCCCAGCTGGTGCCACCGCTCGGGAGGGCGCCGCCCCTGAGCCACTCGCCACCTCGCCACCCCGCCACCCCGCCACCCCGCCACCCCTCGGGCCGGGTCCACGCTGGATCCGCTCGCCCGCGCCGGTCCCGCCCGCCGCTTGCAGGTGGGCTGCGGCGCGGGGCCCGGGGAGCCCGGGCCGAGCGGCCACCACCACCACCACCACCGCCACCCACGTCCCTGTCCCCGCTGAGCCGCCGCCCCCGCCCCATGGAGCTGTCGCCCGCGTCCGGGGGCGCCGCCGAGGCGCGCTCGTGGCCCGAGATGTTCCCGGCGCTGGAGCCGTCCGACTCGCCGCTGCCCCCCGACGAGCTGGAGGCGGCCGTGCCCGTGAGCGGCGCCGTGGCCGGGGGCATGCTGGACCGCATCCTCTTGGAGTCGGTGTGCCAGCAGCAGAGCTGGGTCCGCGTGTACGGTAAGGATGCCCCCTCCCCCCAGCCCCGGGGCGACCCCCTTTTTCCCTTGGCAGAAGTCAAAGTCATCTCCTCCCCGGGCAACTTTCGCCGCAGTCACCACCGCCAAGTTCTTCCTCCCCCGTGCAAAATCCATCCATCTCCTCCCGCTGCAAAATTCAGCACCTTACTCACCCCCCCCCCCCGCCGGTGCAAAATGCAACCTCTACCTCGTTGCAGTATTTATCCCCTCCCGTGCAAAATGCAGCCCCCCCCCCTCCAAGGACTTCTCTGTCCTCCTTCAGTAGCTGTCTACTTCCCGAGCCCCTTTTGCACCCCCTTTGGACCCTCCCCTGCCTTATTCTACTAAGTTTCTCCTCCTGTCCTGCGCGCTGGGGCGCTTGTGTTCCATGAGTGCGTTTCTTTGGATCTTTCTAGGTACCCGCAGCCTGTTCTAAGGTGTTTTAGACTCTGCGCTTAATTCTAATAATAATTCTAATATGTCCGTCCACCTGCAGGCAGAACTATCAGTCCAGCTTCCAGAAGGTGGCATATCCCTCCCTTGTCTTTCCCCCAGGAAATCAAGCGAGCGAGGCACACTGGCTGTTTGCAGAAGCTGAAGTGTTTAGCGGGTAAACTTCAGTTAAGATGCAAATGGAATTAGGAAAGAGGCAGAGTGCAGTGCTGATTGATCCCTGTGCGCTTCTTTTCTGAACCTCAGTTGCCCTGGACAGCCCCAGTTAGGCCAAAGGGTAATGGGGTTATTCCAGATGGCCCCTTTGTTGCGGCTCATTCGCTTTTGTCAAGAGCCCTCCTCCCTCCCCCAATCTTTGTACTGGGAAAGTGATGCGCACACTAGAATTTTTCCACCCTGCATTCCTCTCTTGAATTAAAACAGTGATGAGATTCTGTTAGATCTGTTAGGGCTAGATTTGCTTGTCACAGCGTGAGAACCCAGGCTGCTTGGGAAAACTCATAGCCCAATGAGTTAGAGCCTGACATGAGTGGGCTGAACTGTAACTTTCTTTTTTTGTTTTGTTTTGTTTTGTTTTGTTTAGTTTAGTTTTGTTTGTTTGTTCTTGGGTCACACCTTGTGGTGCTCCGTGGGTTACTCCTGGCTCTGCTCTCAGAAATCGCCCCGTCAGGCTCGGGGGAACCATTTGGGATGCTGGGATTCAAGCAACCATCACTGGTTTGGCTGCGAGCAAGGCAAAAAGCACTACCGCTGTGCAATCTCTCTGGCCCCCAGAACTGTGACTTTCTGCATTTTGAGAACCTCTAAGATTTATTAAGATTTATTATTGGTTTTGTTCTTTTTGGGCCACAGCTGACAGTGCTCAGGTTTCTCCTGTCTCTGTGCTCAGGAATTACTCCTGGCAGACTTCGGGGACCATATGGGATGTAGGGGAATCAAACTCCGGTTAGCCTTGTGCAAAGCAAACACCCTACCGTCTGTACTATTTCTCTGGCCCAGATTTATTTATTATTTAAAAATTTTTTTTTTTTTTTTTTGTCGAAGGAGACATCAGTACTGGAAGGTAGCCAATTGGCAGAACCTGGGGTCAGTCAGGCACATTGATTGTTTCTATGTTCTCTGTGGTTATGTGCATCTAAGCTTGGAGTGGCCAAAGACATTGTGTTATTTATTTTCCTTTTCTTGGTTTTTGGTTCATACCCTGCAGCACTCAGGGGTTACTCTGACTCAAGGCTCAGAAATCGTTCTTGGCAGGCTCGAGGGACCATATGAGATGCCGAGATTCGAACCACTGTCCTTCTGCATGCAAGGCAAATGCCCTACCTCCATGCTATCTCTCCGGTCCCCTTCTTTTCCTTTTCTTCCTCTCAAGCAAGAGATGCCCTTATGATTTCCTCATGATTGAGACCTGAAAGTTTGTCTCTGAACAATGTAGATGACTTTTGACCCAACACAATCTCAAAGAGAACAGGAAGAGTTCAGAACTTTGGGATCTGGTCACAGTTTGGCTGGTCAGTGACTGTCTATTACAATTTGAGGTAGCAGATTAGGTCTTTGTTTCCTATGAAATTAGAACAATAGATGAAGTAATTTTTTTTATTACCCCTGCAGACCTAAATCTCTAGCAATTACATTCTTTTTATAGTTTTTATAGTTCTTACGGATTTGTGTACCACTTGGTATTTTGTTGTGTGTGGTATTTTGTGTGTGTTTGGCCACACCCAGCTTCCTCAGGGTTTCCTTCTGGTTCTGTGTTTAGGGCTCATTCCTGGTGGTACTCTGGGGATTATATGCCATGCCTGGAGATCTGGGGAATTGATCGGAGTTGACCGATCAACTCTGGGGATCGAACCAGATTTGGTAGCAAGCAAGGCAGAGCTTTAATCTCTGTACTATTGCTTCGGACCCATGTTTGTGTCCTTGATGGTATATTCAGAATAACTGAAATAATTGAGGTAGGAGATGGTAGGAGATGGTGGATGTTCAGCCAGGTCTGGTTTTAACAGATTGAAACCTTTCTTGCCTGATTGTCCCTCTCTACTTGCTAATCCCATTTAGCCTGTAACTTCCTACAACAGTTTATGAGCTGCTGAAGATGAGCCTGCTCTGAATCTGCTGTTCCATGTTCTCATCCCCCTTTCTATTTTTACACAGTTAAGTATCTTAGAAGTCAGAGTTAAACTGCATTTGTGTATATGTTTTTCAGTATTTCATCATCCAAAACTATTCTCTCGGGCTTTTCTAGACTTGTGATAACAGTCATTCAATTGACAAAAACATTGCTATTCTCACAGTTCTTTCTAGGGTTGATTTGTGACAAATGATAATAAATCATATGTATTTCACAAATAAATGTTCATGATGGGCCCGAATAATATCATAGCCAGTAGAATACTGCCTTGTATGTAGCTGACCGGGGTTTGGTTCCATCCCTGGCATCCTGTAGGAGTGATTCCTGAGTAGAGAGCCAGGAGTAAGCCCTGAGCATTGCTGGGTGTGGCCTTCTCCATCAATAAATTACCACCCCCCCAAATAAGTAAATATGTATGGTACATACATTCTGTCACACTGAGTGAATTTCAGTGAATTAGACTTTTTACTACATTGTAACTTTCTTTCATCTCCCCTTTCAATTAGCTTTGTAACTCTCTTCCTTCTTCCTTTCTCAATTAGCCTGATGTTGCTATTATTTACTGTTTAGTGTTTCAGCTTTTGTTCTTCTATAGCAGCTAGCTCTTGTATGTACTGTGGCCTTATCTGTAGTTTGATAGAAATATTCCAAAACTATTCCAATGACTCATGACTTTTCTCTCTGCCCTTAGCCAGTTTTTTAGTTGTGTATTACAGCACTCATTGAAAAGCTGTGAAATAAAAATGTTAGAATGATGAAACTCATTTGTAGAATAGTTAGTTTATTTTGGTTTTCTTGTTGACTTAGTTGTTTTCTATGTGCAAAACCCTGGTTGTTTGGAAAATCTGTCTGCTGCTTCCCAATTTAAGGAGTCTTCAAGTATAGCCTTTTTTTTTTTTTTTTAAATACAGGTGCTGGCAACCCACAACTACAACTGGACCTTAAAGTACCTGAATATTCTGTCTTTGCCACAAATTGGTTTTCTGACTATGAATAAGTAATTAAAAAATTTTTAGTGGGGGAACTGTACCCAGTTATGCTTAATATTTACTCCTGGCTCTGTATCAGGGATCTGCTGGTGGTGCTCTGGGGACCATATGTGGTGCTTGTGATTGACCCCTCTGATCCCCCCCACCCCATGCAGAAGCACCTTAATAAGGTTTGTACTACCTCTTTGGCCTGGGGCAAGTAATTTGAACTCTGTGGGTCTAGGTTTCTTTTTTTTTTTTTTTTTTTGGTTTTTGGGCCACACCCGTTTGACGCTCAGGGGTTACTCCTGGCTATGTGCTCAGAAATCGCCCCTGGCTTGGGTGGACCATATGGGACGCCGGGGGATCGAACCGAGGTCCTTCCTTGGCTAGCGCTTGCAAGGCAGACACCTTACCTCCAGCGCCACCTACCCGGCCCCGGGTCTAGGTTTCTATATAAAGTGTGCGCTCTATAATTATTTACCCTCTATGGTCTTTTTTTTTTTTTTTTTTTTGATTTTTGGTTTTTGGGTCACACCTGGCAAGGCCCAGGGGTTACTCCTGGTTCTATGCTCAGAAATCACTCCTGGCAGGCTCGGGGGACCATATGGGCTGCTGGGATTCGAACCAATGACCTTCTGCATGAAAGGCAAAAACACCTTACCTCCATGCTATCTCTCTAGCCCCTATGTTCCTTTTTTTTTTTTTTTTTTTAACTCTGGAGGTTTCTGATTCTGTCACCTGCCCTCCTCTGTTACCTACAGGTTATTACCAATTCTGGTCTCGTTCTTGGAGATAGGCGTGGGGCAAACCCACAATTTGATGTATTTAAATCTTGTCTGGAGGGACCGGGGAGCTCTTTTCACAGAAGGTCAGTGAACTGCCTTTGGAAAAGAGGAATGTGAAGGCAGATGTCTATTTGTTTGGAATGTTTTCACAAGATACTAAAGTGGGGATGGGGATCTTGCTCAGGCCTAGCATTTTCAGCTTTGGGATCTAACCTAAAATAACTCTGTAGGTTTTAAAAGGGATACAGAATAAGGAATGGTGTTAAGTGCTATTGGCTTTGGAAGGAGGTTCACATGGCAGTATACTTCTCTGTATGAGAGGTATATGTAGATGGCAAAAAACGTAGATGGCAATAGCAAAGGCTTCCTACTTTGTAAAGAATAGCAAGAGAAGCTTTTGGAATTTTATCAGTTCCCCTCACAAAGTTTGAAGACTGGACTGTTCTGAGTCTGTTCTTGTATTGATACTTCATATATGTCATATATGTCATGTGTTGTTCATTGCCACGATGGGCAAACTTGGGGATTGTGTTTGGAGCTTTGTAATGGGGGACCTTTCTTAGATTGCAAACCTCAGAACTCATCTTTGACACTCAGCCAAGACGAAGCACATCATCTCCCCTTCCTTTGCTTTGAGCCATAAAATGTTGCATTTGTTTATTTCAGCATTGGAATAAGTTATGCATGGGCCCTATCAAGACTAACTAGATTTCTGACCTTGGGGACTTTTGTTTATCTCTGTATTGCTGTCTTGATTCTTTGATCAGTGTTACCATGGCCAATAGATTGGTGCTTGTTTCTGCTAAGTTTGCTGCCTGTTGAACACTGATCCTTGTGTCCTTGACCCATCAAGACTGCAACCTGCCTGCTTGTAGGGGTGGTAGAGTTGCTTGAACAAAGGCATGCCACCAACAGCTAAATATGGATGCAGACTCCTAGAGCATCAAATGCAGAACATTTTTCAGATATTTATAACCTCACAGCAAGTCAATTGGCTGAAAAAGCTCAGCCGCCTAGTAAAGGCAGCAGGGGCAGAGGCCTCAGCTGTCTGTTCCGATGGTGAGTAGGGACCACCTTATACAGGGGAATACACACGTTGGGTACTCTTGGTGGGGAGACTCTCAAAATGCCCCTGCACTCACCATCCCAGTAGCTGTACTGACCAGTGACATCTGTAGCTGGAGCAGCGATAGGGTTATCACAGTCTAGTAATTACCAAGAAATCTCCTAAAAGTTCGTCCCCAGCTTAGTGCTTGCGAGTTGCTTCCATTGGTTCTTTGAGAACCATGTGGTGTTAAGGATGGAACCTGGGTGCACTGCATGTAAAGCATGTGTGCAGCCTGTTGTTTAATATGGTTCCATGTTTAATATGGGTCGTTTTGTCAGATTTATCTAGAATTATCAGTTAATACAACCTACCATAAAGCTAGTACATAAAGCTAGTTGTTGAGACCTCTCTGAAGGCCTGGGCCATTTGAGCAAGTTGAAGGAAAAGGAATCATACACTACATCATGTGGCCATTTGGCCTTCAAACTGTGCCCTGGCAACTTGATAAGAATTTCTTTTTTGTTTTTATTTTTGGCCCATACCTGGTGGCGCTCGGGTTACTCCTGGCTCTGTACTCAGAAATCACTCTTGACAGGCTCAGGGGACCATCTTGGGTCAGCCGTGTGCAAGGCAAATGCCCTACCACTGTACTATTACTTCGGCCCCAATTTAGTAAGAATTTCTCAAACTGTACATAAGTTGATGGATGCAAAATTCTTTTTTCGGGGGGTGGGGACTACATCCTGTGGTACTTGGGTTAGTCCTGGCTCTGTGCACAGAAATCACTCCTGGCAGACTGGGGGTACCATCTGGGATGCCAGGGATCTAAACCAGGTCAGCCACATGCAAGGCAAAAATCCTACCCACTGTGCTATTGCCAACCCCTGGACAAAGAATTCTCAACTGGTGTAGTGAATGATATGGCTTATGTTACATGAATAAGATAAAAGATATTTTTTATTTATAAGATATCTTTTATTACGCTTTTTGAGAATGTCTGTTATTTACTTTAAATGTTGCAACCAGTAAGTCATCCAGGAAGTTAGTTCTTTTTTGGTTCAGTATGAATTAGATATGACTAACACACTGGTCTTATACAGAATGTGCTTACCATAATTAACCCTGCATATTTTAAGGGAGTCACTCATCCTTCCTTGTCTGAAATATACACTGATGACTAGTGCTTTGCATTAATATGTAAATGTTGTCCAAGACTGAAAGTTTGCTTTTGTTTGCTTCTTTAAATTTTGGGCCAACTCTTGATCCTTAGGCACTACATCTAATTCTGTGTTTGGGCATCATTCACGCGATGCCAGAAATTGAACCCATTCTTAAGCATTTGCTCAGCCCCTTTGAAGTCTCTCTAGCCCAAAACTGAAGTAAGGTTTTTTGTTTTGTTTCGTTTTGTGTGACCACACACAATCGTGTGCAAAGCTTACTCAGGTATCACTACACTCTTGGCAGACTCTGGGGACTATATAGGATGCAGGGGATTGAACTTAGATTGGTCTCATGCAAGGCAAGTACCTTTTCTACTATACCTGCTCTGGCTTATATACTGTTATTTTAACCCAGGTGGACTTCAAAGGGCCCCTCTCCCCATTTCTTCTGTTGAGAAAAAGTAGTATATTTCACTTAAACGTCATTCATGGGTGATGCTGTTTTTTTTTTTTTTTTGATATCATCTTGGTATTTATTTGCCCACTATTCTACTGGTTTATTACTACTTTCTTTTCTTTTCTTTTTTATTTATTTATTTATTTATTTATTTTTTGGTCACACCCGGCATTGCTCAGGGGTTACTCCTGGCTGTCTGCTCAGAAACAGCTCCTGGCAGGCATGGGAGACCATATGGGACACCGGGATTCGAACCAACCACCTTTGGTCCTGGATCAGCTGCTTGCAAGGCAAACATCGCTGTGCTATCTCTCCGGGCCCCTACTTTATTTTCAAAACCTAAAAATATGTTGGAAGATGGGGCTGGAGAGATAGCATGGAGGTAAGATGTTTGCCTTGCATGTGGAAGGTTGGTGGTTCGAATTCTAGCATCCCATATGGTCCCCTGAGTCTGCCAGGAGCAATTTCTGAGCATAGAGCCAGGAGTAACTCCTGAAAGATGCTGGGTGTGACCCCATCCCCCCCAAAAAAGTTGGAAGAATAGGCTAGATACCCAAAACTGTTTCAGAAATGAAAACATTTTGATTTTTAGAAAATTGTGTTTGTGTGTGTCTGTGTGTCTGTATTCTTGTATGTTAATTCTAAGTGAGATGAAGCACCATTCAGGAGTTAATCATGTTCAGATTTCTGCAGTTCAACAGATGAGTTGAATACCACACTAAGTATGGTACAAGGACTATAAATAGCGTTATGTCAGTGCAGGTCAGAATTTACTGCCAGAGAATTTCTGGAATTTTTTTTTTTAGAGCTTTTTGGATTTAGAAACTGCAGATACTGGATTGAAGATCGGTACACATTTTCTGATGTAAGTAATGTGAAGTTCAAAGACCTGGACCATGTATTTGACGTGTAGGTTCTATGCTTGGCACCACATGGTTCTCTGAGCACTGTAGAGAGAGACCCATTAGTACCTATCAACAACAACAACAACAACAGCAACAACAACAACAATAGACCTTTCCCTTCAAAACACACCCCACCAATAGCAAACAATGATATTGAATATCTAGAAAGCCTATTATTTGTGAATATCTAGAAGGTCTATTATTATTACTAATTATTATTATTATTTTGGTTTTGGCCACACGGCAGTGCTCAGAGATTACTCCTGGAAGGCTTGGGGACTCATAAATATGCTAGAGATTGAACTCAGGTTGGCTGTGTGCAAGGCAAGTGTATGCTATCATTCTGGCTCTGTTCCTATTTATTAGAATAGTTCATTTAAAAATTTTTTTTTTTGTTTTTTTGGCCACACCCGATTGATGCTCAGGGGTTACTCCTGGCTAAGCGCTCAGAAATTGCCCCTGGCTTGGGGGGGACCATATGGGACGCAAGGGGGATCGAACCGTGGTCGAGATCTTTCCTTGGCTAGCGCTTGCAAGGCTGTCTACCTTACCTCTAGCGCCACCTCGCCGGTCCCTAGAATAGTTTATTTTGTAGCATGTCTTTGATCTTATTCAGAATATAAAATTCTGTGCATACACTTTAAAAATGATGAACGGTTCTGCTTTATGCTGTTGAATGTGATAGATCTCTCTGAAATGATGGGGCAAGAGAAAGCAGGCTGTCCTCTGATAAAGTGAGGTGGGGGGCAGTGTTCCCCTGGGCTCTGTTCCCTGGGAAGGAGGCGGGTGAGGTGAAGCTGAGGTTTATGTAATTGTTCTTTGCACTTGTCCTCTTCAGTAGCACAGAGTGATTTGATCACCTTTTAAGTAGGGGAACCACAAAAAAGCATTCAACTAATGACTGAGTTAATCCAGAAAAAATTCAGCAGTCTGCTCTGCCGTCCCGCCCTGTTGGAATAACTTTTTAAGTCAGAGGTGTTTGGTCTTGTTAGCCAGGAGGAGGAGGAGCTTCATGTGTGCTCATGGGCACCCTTGAAATAGTTTCACCCCGTCCTGGCAGAGGGATAATTGCACTCTGATGTTTGTAAAAACACCCATCTTCTGAAGCGTTTAGGTGCTCCTCAAGACCTGTGGTTGGGGAAACCCTTTACCCATTCAGTGGCGCTGCTTTCCTAGTGAGCAGGCAGAAGTCTGTAAATTACGAAAAGTAGGAAGAAGACCTGTGTCTGGAGTGTGAACAGGAGGAGGCTGCCCAGCAGCCTCTTGCAGATGTCATTTAGAAGTGCCTGGGGCTGTGGTGCTAGAGGTAATGTGTCTGCCTTGCCAGCGCTAGCCTAGGATGAACTGCGGTTCGATCCCCCGGTGTCCCATATGGTCCCCCAAGCCAGGAGTGACTTCTGAGTGCATAGCCAGGAGTAACCCCTGAACGTCACCGGGTGTGACCCAAAAACCAAAAAAAAAAAAAATTAAAAATGCCTATGGGCGTTTCTCCAGCCTTGTGGAGCGGGCAGGCAGGAGGCTGCGTCTGAAGTTCCCTTCCCTTCCCTTCCCTTCCCTTCCCTTCCCTTCCCTTCCCTTCCCTTCCCTTCCCTTCCCTTCCCTTCCCTTCCCTTCCCTTCCCTTCCCTTCCCTTCCCTTCCCTCCCCTCCCCTCCCCTCCCCTCCCCTCCCCTCCCCTCCCCTCCCCTCCCCTCCCCTCCCCTCCCCTCCCCTCCCCTCCCCTCCCCTCCCCTCCCCTCCCCTCCCCTCCCCTCCCCTCCCCTCCCTTCCTCCTTTCTCCCCCCTCCTTCCCAGGTGTGAAGAGTCTGCATCTGCCTCACTGTGAAAGCAGACTGAGGTCCAGTTGCATCCTTAGTCCTCCCTAGATTTCCCTGGGCCAGCATTGCTTAAAATCTGTGGTGGTTCTTCCAATGGGGCCCTATAAAAGACCCCTAATCACTTCTGAAGCTAAGAAACTGCTAATGTGAAAAGTTCAAGATACTTTCAATAGGCCAAAGTACGTGTGTACACATCAATCCTTGAAACTTCCTCACTGAGGAAGCCAGCACAGGAAGTTTGGATTATTCCCCAAATTGGAGACAAAATTTCACAGTTGGTCAGGATTCGAACTCTTAACCTCAGATTCCTTAGCCTCCTGTTTTAGCCTCGAGATCATGCTGCTTCCTCCTGAGGGAACTGGCCTTTCAAGTCTGAGGTCAGGAAAAGTGGACAGTGAGAAACAGCAGATTGTTGGTTTCACAGTGTTTAAGGGAAGTCCAGGAAGTACATTACCTGGGTAACCAAAAACAAAGATGGACTAAACAGAAAGAAAACGGGGCAACGAATCATCATCTCCTGCTAGTCCTGATGCAGTGAACCAGAATCAAGACCTTAAAAAAGCTTTTCCCAGATATTTATCCATTTAAAACGTTCTTTTTTCATTTGTTTTTGTTTTTGTGCCATACCCATCGGTGCTACTCCTGGCTCTGTGCTCAGAAATTACTACTGGTGGGACCGAAGAGATAGCACAGTGGTAGGGCGTTTGCTTTGAAGCTGCTGACCTAGGACCAATGTGGTTCGAATCCCAGCATCCCATATGGTCCCCTGTGCCTGCTGGTGCGGCTCAAAAACCAAAACAAAACAAAACAAAAAATAAGGAAAGAAAGAAATTACTACTGGCAGGCTTGGGGAAACATATGGAATGCTGGGGATCAAACCCATGTGGGCTGTGTGCAAGGCAAATGCCCTAACTGTTGTGTTATCACTTGGGCTCCCTAGAAGTAATGATTTAGAAGGGCATTTGACCATTAACACTGGATAATTCCTAATCTATTTATTTATTTGTTTTGTTTTTTTGGGCCATATTTGGCAGCATTTGGGTTACTCCTGGCTCTGCATACAGAAATTACTCTTGGCAGACTCAGGGATTCTCAGTGGGATGCCAGAAATTAAACTCAGGTCGGCCACATGCAATGCAAAAGACATACCTGTTGTGCTATTGCTTGAGTTCTTTAGAAGTGATGTTTTAGAAGGATATTTGACCATTAATGTTGGATAACTTCTAATAAATTTAAGACAGTTAATTTGCTATCTCCCCCTCTTTGAAAAACATGAATTTTATATGCCTGGCTTATATATAATTTTATATGCCTGGTTATGCCTGGCAGTGGTTGGCCTAGGTGTTGGATGCCACCACCTCCTGTACACTGTAGTGCAGGGCGTCTCTGATTCATACCAGATGTCCTGGGGTTTGGACTCAGGGTCTTGCATGTGCCAGGCATAGTTCTGCCAGTTCAGCTCTCTCCCTGGCTACCTTCTTTTAACTACCAGCTGAAGATGATAGTTATATCATGATATAAATATTTTCATATCATGATGTAGATATTTTTTTACTAAGAGTATGATCTATGTCTAATATAAATAATTTACATTTTAATTCTGTCTAAAGAGAATGAAACCATAATAGTTCTACCCCCCAACTATGTACTCTTTTACCAATTGTTCCAGTCCTTTCTGTGTACAAATGTACACATTTGGTCTCATACTATGTATTTATATCCTGTCTTTATTTTTCTTGACAGTGTATTTTCTTCTAATTTTGAAAGTGCTTAAAACATATTCGTGGCCTGGGACTTGAACCCTGGCACCTCACAGGCCCCATTCTCCAGGACTGCCAGGCATGGCACTAGGAGGTCCCTGAGAATTTTAGAGATAGCCTCTAACATACTGAAATGCATTTCACTTTTCAACCTTCTAACTCAGGGGTCTCAAACTCAATTTACCTGGGGGCCGAGGAGGCAAAGTCGGGGTGAGGCAAGGCCGCATAAGGGATTTCGCTTACTGAATATTTGCAATAAAAAAATCGCATTAGTAAGAAAAAAATTGCAAAATATCGCATTAAACATTTGCATACCCCAAACGGAACTGCTCAGGGTATGCGAATGTTTAATGCGATTTTTTTCTTACTAATGTGATTTTTATTGCGATTATTTGGTAAGCGAATAATCGCGAATACTGTGATACTTGAAGGCTGGCCGCGGGCCACAAAATGTTGTACGGAGGGCCGCAAATGGCCCGCGAGCCGCGAGTTTGAGACCCCTGTTCTAACTGATTAATGTTGCACCTTCTTTTCAAAAGGAAGTACATGAAGTCTTTTTCTCTGCTCTTTCCTCTTGCTTGCCATCAGGCCGCCTATTACTGTTCCTCTTACATAAATAGTATGTGTGTGACATTCTTTTGTATCCTTCCTCTCCTGGAGGGGTGGGGGTAGGATGGGGAGAGAGAACTGCCAAGAGTGAGATCCAAGGTATTTGATCTGTTTCTGGGTCACACACAGGGTAACTCAGTGTTTACTCCTGGCTCTGCAGTCAGGGATCACTCCTGACTTGGGATGCTGGGGATGGATCTCATGTCCACCTGTGCAAGGTATATGCCCTACCTGCTGTGTTATGACTACAGCGGCCCCCAATGGGGTTTTTGCATTTTTTTTTTTTGGTTAAAATATATCACACTGAATCATCTTTATTAGACTTTTTTTTTTTTGGTTTTTGGCCACACCCATTTGATGCTCAGGGGTTACTCCTAGCTAAGTGCTCAGAAATTGCCCCTGGCTTGGGGGGACCATATGGGATGCCTGGGGGATGGAACCCTGGTCACGATCTTTCCTTGGCTAGCACTTGCAAGGCAGACACCTTCCCTCTAGTGCCACCTCGGCGGCCCCCTTTATTAGACTTTTTACATAATTGTTAATAGGCTCCAGATTGGCTAAACATTATAAATATTAATGAAATTGATTACTTATATTAATATAGGTGATGCATGTTTCAACATCTGTTTCTAAATATTCACATATTAAGCTTACATTTGTTTAATTAAAAATCTTATTAGTGGGCCCAGAGAGATAGCACAGCGGCATTTGCCTTGCAAGCAACCTATCCAGGACCAAAGGTGGTTGATTCGAATCCCGGTGTCCCATATGGTCCCCTGTGCCTGCCAGGAGCTATTTCTGAGCAGACAGCCAGGAGTGACCCCTGAGCACCGCCAGGTGTGACCCAAAAACCAAAAAAAAAAACCCAAATAACTTATTAGTAAAGAATTTTTCTTCCTCTTTAATAATCAATTACTGATTTAAATAATTATCTTTATAATTATTTTCCACATTTTATTTACAAGCAAAAATTTAAGATCCATAATACTAAATATATCCTCCCAAATCTTATAGGCAAGATCACCCCCCAAAATTATAATACATGATTACTTATATTAACATAGGTGATGCATGTTTCAACATCTGTTCTAAATATTTGCATTTATTAATACAAATTCTTATAAGGATCCTATTAGGTATTATGATATTTGTTATGTATGTATGGGAAAATTGCATAGAACTATCTTTTTTTTTTATTGTGACTGAAGTTCATTACACAGATTTATTTACGGTACATAGTGACAATGAATGAAGGGCATTCCCACCACCAGTGTTGTCTCCCTCCACTCCTGTTCCTAGCATGTCTCCCACACAATCCTCCTTTACCCCCCAGAATCCTAGTGCTGTTTTTGTGTTTCCTGGGACAGCTGGAGCAGGCTTATAGAGGAAGCTGGCTATGAGTCCTGTGGGTTCTGGAGCCATTTGTTATCATTATTTGGGAATGTAGAAAGATAGTACAGCAGTAAAGGTCCTTAAACTGGCCAGAAGTGATTTTTTTTTTTGTTTGTTTGTTTTGTTTTTGGGCCACACCTGGTGGCGCTCAGGAATTACTCCTAGCTCTGTACTTAGAAGTCGCTTCCTGGCAGCCACTGAAGACCATATAGGATGCTGGGGGTCGAACCTGGGTCTGCCGCATGTAAAGTAAATGCCCTACCTACTGTGCTATCACTCTTGCCCTGCCAGGACTGATTCTTGAGTACAGAGCCAGGAGTAACTACTGAGCACTGGTGTGACCATAAAACAAAACTTTTTGGGTGTTTTGGAGATGATCAGGGTCTTCCTGGTTCTGTGCCCACGACTGACCTTTGGAGATACTTAGGGGAATCCTATGCAGTGCCAGAGATTGAAAACCAGTATTGGGAAGCAAGGCATACACTTTAACCTTTCTGCTATCTCTCTAGCCTCTAGAGGCATTTTTAAATTGCTTTATATCTGAATTGATATCATCTGTATTGATACTATCTGAGTTGATATCTGAATTGATACTACCAAGTTTTGTTTTTTGGTGTGGGACAGAATTGCCTCCATTGTTTCTCCCTCATATTCCCCTGCACACGTGTGTGTACACACACAACACATACACACACATAACTATACATCCTGATATAGTTTCCTGCTGTTGTGTAAGTGGGTCCTCATTCATTTCATGCTGACATGATGCCTGGATGAATCATAACTTAACAAGTCCCTACATTTCTCAGGTAGAGGAGTGATTGGGCAGTAAATAATCTTTAGTGCAAGCCATTTTAAGGTACATGGATAAAAAGGCAAAGAGTGATGTCTTTAACTTTTTATATCTGTGAATCCAAAAATCTTCACATTTGAGACCATTAAAAAATATTGGGGGGCCGGGAAGGTGGCACTAGAGGTAAGGTGTCTGCCTTGCAAGTGCTAGCATAGGATGGACCTCGGTTCGAATCCCCGGCGTCCCATATGGTCCCCCCAAGCCAGGGGCGATTTCTGAGTGCATAGCCAGGAGTAACCCCTGAGTGTCAAACAGGTGTGGCCCAAAAACCAAAACCAAAACAAAAATATATATATTGGGCTGGAGAGAGATAGCATGGAGGTAAGGCATTTGCCTTTCATGCAGAAGGTCATTGGTTCGAATCCTGGCGTCCCATATGGTCCGCCTATATCCTTTCAGGGTCGGCGAGATAGCATGGAGGTAAGGCATTTGCCTTTCATGCAGAAGGTCATTGGTTCGAATCCCGGCGTCCCATATGGTCCCTCGAACCTGCCAGGAGCAATTTCTGAGTGTGGAGCCAGGAGTAACTCCTGAGCACTGCCGGTGTGATCCAAAAAAACAAACAAACAAAAAAATCCTTTCTTCTAAGCCAAAGTCAACAACAAAAGAATCAAGAGACCCAAACTATAAAAAATCTAAATTTAAAATGTTCTTGTTGGGGCTGGAATGATAGCACAGTTGTAGGGCATTTACCTTGCATGCAGCCGACCTGGGACAGACCTAGGTTCGATCCCCAGCATCCCATATGGTCCCCCAAACCTGCCATGAGAGATTTCTGAACCCCTGAGCGTTGCTGGGTTTGCCCCCCCCCCCAAAAAAAAGTGCTTGTTATACTAGCAGGCCAAGGGGGCAAAGGGTGGTATAGGATGCATTCTGGAAATATTGTGGAGGAAGATCAACAGTGGTGGGAATGGCCCTGATTCATTGTGTATCTGAAATCCAACTTAAAGGACTTTGTAAATCACAGTGGTTTCAATAAAATAACATTTTAAAAATCCACTGGCTTTCATGGTCCTCAGTAAGGGCTTTATACATTGAAAGCAAAGTGCTCTACCACTGGGCTATATAGCCTAAGTAGAAGATTGCTTTTATGTGGTGTCATGTGTCATTCATTCTTTTATGGGTTTTTGTATTTATTTTATAGTTGGAATAGCCTTTTAATTTTTGAAGTTGTAAATAATTATCCTGTGGTTTGTCTAGTTTTTAATTAATTTTTAAAGTTTAATATGTGAAAGTTTTCTTTATTTGCACTGTGGGGTTAAATCTAGGACCTCACACATACAAGGCTAGTATTCTGATGCTGAGCCACATCCTCAGCTGTTTAAAAAGATTGTTTTTAATTGAAGTAAAGACATTTTATTCAGGGTGGGTGGGGAGAGAGTTGAGAGTGAAGAGAGAGCAAGAGAAAGAGAATTAGTTGAGGAGAGTGAACGATCAAGAGAAGAGAGTTAGTTGAGGGGAGGAGAGGAGAGGAAAAGAGAGGAAAGGAGGGGAGGAAAGGGAGGATGAGAAGAGAGCAGAGGAGAGAAGAGAGGGGAGAGAGTAGTGAAGAATGGTCATGCTCTGCTGACCAGGGCATTTGTGCTGGGGGTTCAGAGCACAGTGCTTGGGGTTATTTATACTTGACAGAGTTGTCCTGGTGCTTTGGTGGTTGGAACTTGGGTCCTCCTGTGTGTAAGGCTGGTGCTTTGCCATGGGACTGTTTTCTCTTTTGTTGAAATCTGCGATCCACTTGGAATTGATTCTGGCCTAAGGTCTGATATGCCTCACAGTTTAGCCTTTAGAGAGATGTCAGTTTTGCTGTCTGAAGCATTGTTTGTTGAATGACCCATCCTACTCCATGGATTTAATATCCTTCTGAATTCTTTATAAATCTTGTATTTTGTTTATCGCTAAACCATTGTGGTCTTTCTTTCTTTCTTTCTTTCTTTCTTTCTTTCTTTCTTTCTTTCTTTCTTTCTTTCTTTCTTTCTTTCTTTCTTTCTTTCTTTCTTTCTTTCTTTCTTTCCTTCCTTCCTTCCTTCCTTCCTTCCTTCCTTCCTTCCTTCCTTCCTTCCTTCCTTCCTTCCTTCCTTCCTTCCTTCCTTCCTTCCTTCCTTCCTTCCTTCCTTCCTTCCTTCCTTCCTTCCTGTTTTTTTTTTTTTTGTTTGTTTGTTTTTGGGTCATACCCGACGGTGTTCAGGGGTTACTCCTGGCTGTCTGCTTAGAAATAGCTCCTGGCAGGCACAGGGGACCATATGGGACACCGGGATTGGAACCAACCACCTTTGGTCCTGGATCGGCTGCTTGCAAGGCAAACACCTCTGTGCTATCTCTCCGGGCCTGCCTCTTTCTTTCTTTCTTTCTTTCTTTCTTTCTTTCTTTCTTTCTTTCTTTCTTTCTTTCTTTCTTTCTTTCTTTCTTTCTTTCTTTCTTTCTTTCTTTCTTTCTTTCTTTCTTTCTTTCTTTCTTTCTTTCTTTCTTTCTTTCTTTCTTTCTTTCCTTCCTTCCTTCCTTCCTTCCTTCCTTCCTTCCTTCCTTCCTTCCTTCCTTCCTTCCTTCCTTCCTTCCTTCCTTCCTTCCTTCCTTCCTTCCTTCCTTCCTTCCTTCCTTCCTTCCTTCCTTCCTTCCTTCCTTCCTTCCCTTTCCTTCCCTTTCCTTTCCTTTCCTTTCTTGGGCCACACGGTGATGCTTGGGGTTGCTCCTGGCTATGCGCTCAGAAATCGCTTCTGGCTTGGGGGACCATATGGGACACTGGGGATCAAACCGAGGTAGGTCTATTCTGGATTAGCAGCATGAAAAGCAAATGTTGTACCACTGTGCTATCACTCTGGCTCGGTTTTGCATTATTTCAAGATTTTCCGTTCTGTCATGCTGTTTTATTAGTTTATAATCAGAAACTATGACTCTAAACTTATTTAATCATTGTCCTATTGTAGACTAATATTTTTCAAAATTTTTATATTAACCTGGTTGTCTTTGTGAACAAGTCTTTTTGCATTGGATTTTTGTTGTTTGTTTTAGGGCTACACTTGGTGGTGTTCAGGGTTTTTCCTGACTGCTTAGGGATCCTGGTGGGACTTGGGGGAGGGGGGGAACCATATATGGTACTGGGGATCATACCTAGGTGGGAAGTATGTAAGGCAGCGCCCTTCCTGTTGCATGGAATACTTTTGTTTGTTTTGGGGATGCAACCAGAAATTCGCTGGGGTTACTCCTGGCTCTCTGCTTAGGAATCACTCCTGGCATTGTTCAGGGGGGCCATATAGGATGTTGGGGATTGAATCTGGGTGAGCTGCATACAAGGCTAGCACTTTACCCACTGTACTCTCACCAAGCCATTTGAAAACTGTGGGACCATTTGAAGTACTGAGGATGAGGATAAAACCCAGGTTAACCACGGCGCACCCAATCTGCCATGCTATCACTTTGGCCCCTGCATTGAATCTTTTGACTGTTTCCCTGAATGACCTTCCTTAAAGACCTGAGACTTAGCACCAAATTGGTGTGACTTTCCTGGAATTCAGCTCCTGCTGCCACAAATAGATGAATGTATTTCTCAGAATTCTTAGGTTCCTCTGTGTCCCTACTTTCAACGTACTAAAAAATTATTTTTACAAATTACTTTATTTATTTATTTTTTTTTTTTTTGGTTTTTGGGCCACACCCTGTGAGGCTCAGGGGTTACTCCTGGCTATGCGCTCAGAAGTTGCTCCTGGCTTCTTGGGGGACCATATGGGACGCCGGGGGATCGAACCGCGGTCCATCCTAGGTTAGCGCAGGCAAGGCAGGCACCTTACCTCCAGCGCCACCGCCCGGCCCCAAATTACTTTATTTTTAAAGACTATGTATAACATGGTTGCTTATATTACATTTGCTCCAAACTGAGTGGTGGCGCAAGCAGTAGGGTGTCTGCCTTGCATGTGGCTAACCCAGGACGACCTCGGTTTGATCCCCTGGCAACTCATATGGTTCCTCAAGCCTGGAGCGATTTCTTAGTGCATAGCCAGGAGTAACCCCTGAGCATCACCGGATGTAGCCCAAAAAGCAAACAAAACAAAACAAACATATAAACAAAAAAACAACCATTTGCTCCAACCACTCCCACCACTACTGTAAAATTCCCTCTACCATTGTCCCCAGATTCCCATCTATTGCTAAGCCTCTCCCTTGGCAGACACAAAATAATATATTTTATATTACTTGTTTATAGAAAAGTAGTAATAAAATTATTTTTAAAATAACACAATAAGCAAATTGTGAAAATTAATGTATTTTGCAGTGAGGCTGTTAAATTATTATCTGCTAAGCAATTTATTGATAGTTGATATTTTTTAATCACATCCGGCTGTGCTCAGGGGTTACTCCTGGCTCTGCACTCAGAAATTGCTCCTGGCAGGCTTGGGGAACCATATGATGCCAGGGATTGAACCTGGGTCAGTCCCAGTCAGCTGCATGCAAGACAAACACCCTACTACTGTGCTATCACTTTGACTCCTAGATGCATAGAAATTTCTTAGAATATGACTTGGATAGTTTTTATCTGGATGAACAATTGAGGCATATACAGTATGGCATATAGAGTACAGTTTAAGGGACTGGGTTTTATTATTTAATTTTTTGGTTTTTGGGTCACACCTGGCAGTGCTCAGGGGTTACTCCTGGCTCTACACTTAGAAATCACTCCTGGGACCATATGGGAGACTGAGATTCGAACCACTGTCCTTCTGCATGCAAGGCAATGAGAGACAAGTATGGAGCTACCCATATCTTCCCACACAGTTAAACTGCTCCCTTAATCAGTATCCCTAACAAATGCTCATTTGTTAACATTTAAAAACTTTATAGTAACATAGTAACACAGTGACTAACATATAGTAACTGATAGTAACAGTTTGCATTAAGGCTCACTCTAGGAATCATGTGATCTTCGGACCAATGCATAACAACATGTAGTCACCTTTTTTGTTTTGTTTTGGTTTTGGATTACACCCAGTAGTGCTCAGGGGTTACTCCTGACTCTGCTCAGAAATCGCTCTTGGATGCCGGGATTTGAACCACCGACCTTCTCCTTATGCATGAAAGGCAAACACCCTACCTCCATTCTATCTCTCCAGCCCCAGGTGTTCACCATTTTAATAACAGACTACTTTTATTTTTCAGGTTTTTGGGTCAAAAGATTTTTCCCAGGGGCCGGCGAGGTGGCGCTAGACTAGAGGCTAGGTGTCTGCCTTGCAAGCGCTAGCCAAGGAAAGATGGTGACTGTGATTTGATCCCCCAGCGTCCCATATGGTCCCCCCAAGCCCCAGGGACAATTTCTGAGCGCTTAGCCAGGAGTAACCCCAGAGCATCAAACGGGTGTGGCCCAAAAAACAAAAAACAAACAAACAAAAAAAGATTTTTCCCAGATTTTGAGTCAAAAGATTTTACTCAGGTCTCTTTGAAGCAGACATGTTTGCCTGTTCACACAGCCAGAGAGACACTCACAATTGACAAAGATGGTAGGACAGGTGCTGGTTGTGAACAGAAGCTCGTTTTTTCAGTCTGTCTAATGATGACTACGTGCAGTATTTGCCATGCAAATGCCCTACCTTTGTGCTACCTCTCCGGCCCCTGAAAGTAGTGTTTTTTATTTTATTTTATTATTTTTTTTTAGTGTTTTTTAAATAGGACTCCTTTATCCCCTTTCTGGTAACATCTGTCTCCTTCCTGGGCTTGTACATTTGTCTCAAGTGTCTTCTCCTTCCCATAATTACAGATCTGATGTGGAGAGCCACTTGTGATGTAAACCTTAGAATAGATTAACTGGGTCCCTAATGGATATCTCTCGTGGTTCTGGTATCGATCCCTGACGCCTTCTCCTTGTTACTCTGTGTTCGACTTATTTCCTGGCATGGGTTTAAAAACCCATCCAGTTCACGTGCAGTCTGTGCTTAGAACAGACTGATTTAATTTCTTCATTTTGCTGATGAAAAATTCAAGCTGCTATTATAAGAAAGCAATCAGCATGAAGCTTGTTGAACCTTGACCCTCGAGTTTCCCCTGAATGTCATATAGCATCACAGTAACTAATGCTGCTTGTTGGCTATGTAGTAATGTTCTGGATAACATGATGTTTTTGTAGGAAATCTTCAGAGTTGTCCAAGTTTATTAGCTGCAGACAACATAACTGTATGTGGGCGAGTGGTGTGAAAATTTTTATACTTAAGGAAATGTTAAACAAAGTCTGGTAGCTATCTAAAATTGGTGTATTTTTAGTAATAATTTACAAAATATCAAGATACTTTTTCCACGCCATAGAAATATGCCTTTTTCAGAAGACTGTTGATTTATGTTGGATCAGGCTAATGAGACTACTGATAAGTTAGAGACCACGCAGTCTTCAGAACCTGAGCTATCTTCATCTGTGGCCCAGTTTTATCTAGTCCAGGATTTACACGCCAACTGACTTCCCACTGTGTATCTGTAATTACAGGAAAGAGATTCTTACTTTCATAGGCTCCTGGGTAAAAACCAAGTACAGCTCAGAGCCTGGTTCTATAACAGATGTTTTAGGATGTTATGTAATTCCCAGGATTTTTCTGGAAGCCCAGGAATTATTGGTGACTGGGCTTGCTTTCATCTTAGTCAGTTCCTCTGGAACCTGTTTCCCTGTAGTGCATATGCTTTATAATTGAGACACATCCTGAGTACATAAGAAGTGGTATTTTCAGTGAATGATGCTGGAACAATTCATTAGCTGTATATTTTAAAAGAAAGTTTAGTCCTTAGTTTTGCATCACACACATATGTAAATGATGAATCCTAGACTTGAAATTGTCGACCTTTAGAAGTTAAAATGCAGTGATTTTTGTTTGTTTGTTTTTTGGATCACACCTGGTGTTGCTCAGGAATTACTTCTGGCTCTGTGCTCAGAAGTCACTCCTGAAAGAAAAAAAGAAGTCACTCCTGGCAGGCTCAGGGGACCATATGGGATGCCGGGATTTGAACCAGTATTCATCTTGTGTTGCGCCGAATGCAAGGTGCCTTACCGCTGTGCTATTGCTCTGGCACAGTAAAATTTTTGATCGTGGGCTAGACAGATTTCTTAAAATGCCCAAAGCTCATGCTACAAAGCAATATGTTTAGCATTTCAAGGATGCAAAAACAAAGTATGCTTGAGACATAATAAACTGTGGATATCAGTTTTGAAATTTAGCTACTTTTGTACTAATTGATTGTGACTTAAAATTTTTATTTAGCAAAGCAATAGTTTTTTACTGAATAAACTTATGTAGAAGAGTGTGAGGAGAGGAAGAGATAAAATACATGTTTAAGAGAGAATATGGGGGTGGGTGGCCAGAGCAGTATAGCACAGCGGTAATTTATATATAAAATTTATATATACTTATAGATAATATTTATATTTATATATAATTTACATCTATATAAAATTTTTGGGCCACACTCATTTGACGTTCAGGGGTTACTCCAGGCTATGTGCTCAGAAATTGCTCCTGGCTTGGAGGGACCATATGGGATGCCGTGGATAGAACTGTGGTCTGTCCTAGGCTAGCACTTACAAGATAGATGCCTTATCTCTAGCACCACCTCTCCAGCTCCTATAAAGTTTTTTTTGTTTGTTTGTTTTTGAGCCATGCCTGGTGATGCTCAGGGGTTACTCCTGGCTATGCGCTCAAAATTTGCCCCTGCTTGGGGGACCATATGAGACACCAGGGGATCAAACCTCGGATGGTCCTAGGTTAGCGTGTGCAAGGCAAATGCCCTACCGCCTGCGTCACCGCTCCGGCCCTTCCAGATATATTTTCTTTTTTTCTTTTTTCTTTTTTTGGATTTTGGGCCACACCTGGCGGTGCTCAGGGGTTACTCCTGGCTATCTGCTCAGAAATAGCTCCTGGCAGGCACGGGGGACCATATGGGACACCGGGATTCGAACCAATCACCTTAGGTCCTGGATTGGCTGTTTGCAAGGCAAACACCACTGTGCTATCTATGTTGATTTCTAATTTCTGAACAAGAAAATACTTTGTATGATTTGAATCCTTTAACATTTTCCAGGCTTATCTTATGTCTCAGAACCTAGTTGAATTAAAGAATATTGTGCGGGGGCCGGGCTGGTGGCGCTGGAGGTAAGGTGCCTGCCTTACCTGCGCTAGCCTAGGAGACGGACCGCGGTTCGATCCCCCGGCGTCCCATATGGTCCCCCAAGCCAGGAGCGACTTCTGAGCGCATAGCCAGGAGTAACCCCTGAGCGTTACCGGGTGTGGCCAAAAAAAAACAAAAAAAAAAAAAAAAAAAAAAAAAGAATATTGTGCATTTGCTCTGTAGGAGGAGTGTTTTATCAGGTTTAGTTGATCAACAGTTGTCTTGTAAGTTTTATGTTTCTTGGTTGGATTTTTTTTTTTAAGCCACACCCGTTTGACGCTCAGGGGTTACTCCTGGCTATGTGCTCAGAAGTCGCTCCTGGCTTGGGGGGACCATATGGGACGCCAGGGGATCGAACTGTGGTCCATCCTTTGCTAGCTCTTGCAAGGCAGACACCTTACCTCTAGCGCCACCTTCCCGGCCCCATCTTGGTTGTTTTTTTGTTTGTTTCTTGGGTCACACTCGGTGGTGCTCAGGGCTTACTCCTGACTGTGCTCAGAAATAGCGCCTGGCAAAAAAAAAAAAAAAAAGAAAAGAAAAGAAAAGAAAAGAAGTAGCATCTGTCAGGCTTAGAGGACCATATGGGATACTGGGAATAGAACACCAGATTCATCATAGGTTGGCTGCATGCAAGGCAACAACCCTACCACTGTGTTATTGCTCTTGTCCCTGTTAAATGGTTTTCTGTCAATTATTGAGAGAGTTGCTAAAGTCTATGGCAATAATTGAGTATTTGTTTAGATTTTCTTGCATTTCTATCAGTTTTGCTTTATGTGTTCAAATTATTCAGGAATATCATTCTTTGATGAGGACTTTATTTTGTATAATTTACCTCTATGAAGTGGCCTTTCTCTCAGGTAATATTGCTTTGGTAATATTGTGTGAAAGAACCTTTTCATTCTTTTTTATTTGGAGGCCACAGCTGTTGGTGCTCAGGACTCAATTCTGGCTCTTCTCAGGGATCACTCCAGGTAGTTCTCTGGGGGCTGTATATGGTACTGGGGGCTGTATGTTGTGCTAGAGATTGAACCTGGATTGGTCATGTGTAAGAAAAATGCCTTTTCCTTTGCATTCTCTCTTGGCCCTGCATTTTATATTTTTAATGCTTCCTCATTTGTTTTTGAGCCATACCCAGCATTGCCTAGAAGCAATTTGTGCTTGGGGGTTCTCTCCTGGTGATGCTCAAGGGACCATGCAGTGCTAGTGATTGAGCCCCTGAACCCCTTTTCTACCTCTGCAGCCCCATTAATGGCCCTAGTAGCCTTTATTGATAATGTCATTCTTCTGTTTGTTTTGGGGCCACACCCAGCCATGCTCAGGGGTTATTCTTGGCTCTGCAATCTGGTGGACTCGAGGACTGGACAGGATACTGAGGATCAAACCCAGGTTGGCTGCATACAAGGCAAGCACCCTACCCAGTGTACTATGCTCTGGTCCCTGAGCATAAGCCTATTGATTGATTGATTGGTTGGTTTTGAGGCCATATCCAGTAGTGCTCAGGCCTTACCATTGCCTGTGTGCTCAGGGACCACTTGTGGTAGTGTCCAAGGACCTTACAGGGTGCCAGGAATCAAATCCAGGTTTGCCACGTGCAAGGCAAATGCCCTCTTTGCTGTACTATTGCTCTAAGCTATTACCTTTAAAAAAAAGGTGGGGGGCCCGGAGAGATAGCACAGTGGCATTTGCCTTGCAAGCAGCCGATCCAGGACCAAAGGTGGTTGGTTTGAATCCTGGTGTCCCATATGGTCCCCGTGCCTGCCAGGAACTATTTCTGAGCAGACAGCCAGGAGTAACCCCTGAGCACTGCCGGGTGTGGCCCAAAAACCAAAAAAAAAAAAAAAAAGTGGGGGGGGAATTACTTCAGGAATTTCCTGCTGAAAATAGGTTTAAATTTTTAAAATGATCTAATTCATCAGCCTGCAGTTGATAAGCTAAACACATGTTTATATAATGCTTAATATTTGTAGAGTAGGCAATAACTGTTCAAAGCATATTCACATAATAGTCTCACTTGACTCTAATAACAGCTGTGTAGGAAAGTAAACAGTACTTTCATTTTGCAGACACATGCCATATGTTGAAAGATACTTTAGCAGACCTTGGAATGTGACACCAAGGTCTCTGGTTTCATAGATGAAAATACTCCGACTTATTTTCTCTATTAAGAGTTAACCGGAAACCTTTGGGAAGTAAAGTCACAGCTGATAATTCTGTCAAAGGGAATCTTTTTTTTATTTGGGTCACAACCGGCTGTGCTCAGAGGGTGACTCCTGGCTCTAACGCTCGGAAATCACTCTAGCAGACTTGAGGGACCATATGGGAAGCCGGGATTCGAACTACCGCTCTTCTGCATGCAAGGGCAAATGACCTACCTCCATGCTATCTCTCTGGCCCCATTAAAAGAGATCATTTTAATGCTTTGACCTGAATGACGTGTTTGTTTTATTTTTTTGAAGTGGGGATTGAGCTATACCCATCGCTGCTCAGGGCTTGCCTGCCTCCCTCCCTCCCTCCCCTCCCTCCCTCCCCCCTCCCTCCTCCCTCCCTCCCTTCTCCTTTTTTCCTTCTTTCCCTTTCTTTTTTGTTTGTGTTTTTTTTTTGTTTGTTTTTTTGTTTTTGGGGTCACACCGCAGTGCTCACGGGGTTTACTCATGGCTCTATGCTCAGACATCGCCCTTGGCAGGCACAGGGGACCATGGTGGGATGCTGGGGATTCGAACCACCGTCCTTCTGCATGAAAGGCAAACGCCTTACATCCAGGCTATCTCTCCTGGTAGTGCTCAGGTGTTGCTCATGACTCTGCACTCAGGAATTAGCTTTTGGTGAGCTCGGGGACTAAATGAGATGTCAGTAATCAAACCCAGGTAGGCCAGTATCTTACCTGCTGTACTGTTGCTCCCATCTACTCTCTGTTAGTAGAAATCAAGTATTTCCACTCTATCATTTGCTGTTACCCCCAACCTTGTTCATTTTCTTTTTTGCCATAGCTTGAAAACAAAACAGATGAAATAGTAAACAAACAAAACAACATAGTCCCTGCAAACCCCAAATGAGGTAGTTTTTTAAAAATCATTTTTAATGATTTCACTTCATTTTTAGTTAAAGATTTCATTTTGGGTTTCCCTTGGAAGGATAGTCTTAAAAAGCCAAGCCTGGCTCTAAAAGGGCCTCATCTTTATTTATGCTGCTCTGTACCTTGAAGACAAAGGGTACCCACGTCTTTTCTCAAAGGCACATGGAATCCATGAGCTGACTCCTGTTGTTACTGCTGAAAGAAAAAGAAAAGAAAAGAAAAAAAAAAAATCAATGCTGAATGTGCACCAGCCTGTGGTCTCATGAAGTGCGTGGTTGATTGGGTTTGGAATGTTAGGTGAAGTGTGAGAACGTTGGTGTGCGTTATCAGCAATCCTATTTTTGTCTGGTATAAGAAAATAAATGACACAAATGGGACTGCTCATCTGTTTTACAAAGTGAATATCAGAGTTGGAAAAAAAAGTAGTTGGGGAGAGACACTAAATGAAAAAGAAAATGATGCTGTCTTTGTAAACCATGCTTCAAAGTCAAAAATGCAAAAAAAAAAAAAAAAAAAAAAAAGGGCCCGGAGAGATAGCACAGCGGCATTTGCCTTGCAAGCAGGCGCCAGGAACTATTTCTGAGCAGACAGCCAGGAGTAACCCCTGAGCAACACTGGGTGTGGCCCAAAAACCATAAAAAAAAAAACCAAAAAAACAAAAACCACCACAAAATTGACATAGCCATTTGCTGCAATAATATTTTCAGGTCTTCAGGAATGAAGACTGTGGTAGGGATGTGGTAATAATGTACGGAGGTCAGAAATGACATGAGAAGTCATTTATCTGTTTGTATGCTAGCACATTGACTTAAATATGTATCCAGGAAGAAAATGAATCAAAATGACAAATTCAGAAGTACCAGAACTTTAAGAGACAAATGTTTGTGGTGCATGAAAAGCTTTTATCAGAGAGATTAAATTTTTTTTTTTTTTTTTTTTTTTGGTTTTTGGGCCACACCCAGTGTTGCTCAGGGGTTACTCCTGGCTGTCTGCTCAGAAATAGCTCCTGGCAGGCACGGGGGACCATATGGGACACCGGGATTCGAACCAACCACCTTTGGTCCTGGATTGGCTGCTTGCAAGGCAAACACCGCAGTGCTAGCGTTAGATTAGACTTTTAAAAACCAATAAAGTTTGATATTTTTTTGGTCTAGCTTATATAGAATTATTGCTGATATAAATGTAATGTTTGTAGGGCTGGAATGCTAGTACAGAGGGCAGGGGTGTTTGCTTTGCACTTGCCAGACTAGGATTTGAGCCCCAGTCCTCCATATAGTCCCCCAAGCAGAGTGCAGACAGGAGTAACCCCTGAATGTTGATGGGAGTGCCATTTCCCAATGTAGTTTTTGTTAAGAGGGAAGGATTAATGATACCAAATTGTCAGATTTTATAATCTAGTGATTAAATCAAGTAATATTTACTTACCCACTTCTTTTGTTCACATACTGCTTTGGATCATTTGAATCATAGTATTTTGAATGCATTTTTAGGGGGAGGGGAGATGTCACAGGGTTGCATGTGCTTTGTATGCTCCAGATCTTGGTTCCATCTCTGCTTTATATGGCTTATTCCCTCCCCACCTGGCACTACTGGGTTAGTTCTGCTGGGAGTGGCCCTCAAGGACAGGTACCACTGAGCCTGAGCAGCATCACATCCCACTGGTATTGAATTGGCTAGTATCTCTGGGAATAGCACTGAGCTATTTGAGCACTAATGGCTAAATCCAGCCCAGCATTTATTTTCAGTCTTAGATCTTAGTTGGCCAGAGACTAGTGACAATAACTACCAAGTATGGTATAGTTTTGCATGAGAGAATGTTAGAATTTCATGGTAACACATACATTGGTGCCCCTTGCTAGGATATTTGTTTAAAATTTAGCTCCTGGATCCTCTTCTTTTTCTCTCTTCTTTTTGGTGGTGATGGTGGTAGGGAGGGTTTGGGTTACACCCAGTGGTGCTCAGGGTTTTCTCCTGGCTCTGTGCTCAGGAATTTTTCCTGGGGTTTGCGAAGGACCTTATGGGACACCAGAGATCAAATCTGGGTCAGCCATGTGCAAGGCAAGTACCTTATCCTTTCTACAATTGCTCTCGCCCCTCCCTAGACTCTTTCTACCCCTATTTTAAACTGGCCATTATCTTTGGAAACTGGGTCTAGGATTTACATTTTAACAAACACCTCAGTCATTTGGAGGCATATTAAAAATTGAGATTTAGGGGGCTGGAGCGATAGTACAGGGGTAGAGTGTTTGCCTTGCACACAACCAATCTGGGATGGACCCAGGTTCAATTCCTGGCATCTCATTTGGTCCTCCAAGCCTTCCAGGAGCGATTTCTTGAGCACAGAGCCAGCAGCAACCCCTGAGCACCACCGGGTGTGGTCCCAAAAATCAAAAAATAAAAAATAAAAATAAAAAAAGTTGAGATATACTTTAACAGAAGTTTCTACTACATTTTATGTACCTCTCTCTCTCTTTCTCTCTCTTCTCTCTATCCTCTCTCTCTCTCTCTCTCTCTCTCTCTCTCTCTTTTAGTTTTTGGGTCACACCCAGTGGTGCTTAGGGGTTACTCCTGGTTGCTCAGAAATAGCTCCTGGCAGGCACGGGGGACCATATGGGACACCGGGATTCGAACCAACCACCTTTGGTCCTGGATCAGCTGCTTGCAAGGCAAACGCCTCTGTGCTATCTCTCCGGGTCCCTCTCTCTCTTTTTAAAGTAGCATAAATGTATATATTTTTTATGGCTTTTGGGCCATACCTGGCTGGGGCTCAAGGCTTATTCCTGGCTTTGTACTCAGGAATAACATTTGGAGATGCTCAGGGGACCATTTGGGATACTGGGCATCAAACCTAGGAAAACTGAGTACAGAGCAAGTGCCTTACCAGCTGGACTCTTTGGACTATCTCTCCTATGAGTTAGTTGACTTTTTAAAATTTTTTGTAGTGGGGCTGGAGTGATAGAGTGCAGCGGTAGGGCGTTTGCCTTTCATGTGAATGATCCAAGACAGACCTCTGATCAATTCCCGGCATCCCAAAATGGTCCCCCAAGTCAGGAGTGATTTCTGAATGCAAAGCTAGGAGTAACCCCTGAGCATCACTGGGTGTGGCCCAAAAAAACCAAAAACCAAAAACCAAAAAAAAAAAAAAAAAGTTTTTTGTAGTGGAACTGTTTCTAGTTGCAGAATCTTTTGTTTGTTTCAGTTTAAATTCAGTATTAAGAATGTGCTAAATAGAGATTAAAAAGCCTGCATTGAGAATTTTCTAGTCATTGAGAAATTACCTGTTATCCTCTCTTTTTCTATACAGCCATTTAATAGGAATATTCCAGAGGGATTGATGCAGAATGTTAATTAGGAGGAGAGTGCAGTGGAGGCCTAGTCACCCAAAGTGTTTCCTTCAGCTTTATTCTCTCTGTGGTACAATGTATGGCATTTTAGGCCAGGTCCTGTGCCGATTACCGTTTTTTCCAGCATATAAGACGACCCTTCAACCCAAGAAAAACTTCCTAAAAGTCAGGAGTCGTTTTATACGCTGGTTTACTGCATGTTGAAACTTACTTCAGCTTCAGGGATGAGTGATCTGCCCCTCTCTTATTTATTTATTTATTTATTTATTTATTTATTTATTTATTTATTTATTTATTTATTTATTGTTTTTTTTTGTTTTGTTTTTTTTTGAGTCACACACAGCGTTGGTCAGGGGTTACTCCTGGCTGTCTGCTCAGAAATAGCTCCTGGCAGGCATGGGGGACCATATGGGACACCGGGATTCGAACCAACCACCTTTGGTCCTGGATTGGCTGCTTGCAAGGCAAACGCCGCTGTGCTATCTCTCCGGCCCCCCCCCCCCTCTTATTTTTAAGACTTTTAAAGACTTACTTTTAAGACTTTTAGGAAGATTTTCTTTTTTTTTTTTCTTTTTCTTTCTTTTTTTTTTTTTTTTTCGGGCCACACCCATCTGATGCTCAGGGGTTACTCCTGGCTAAGGGCTCAAGAAATTGCCCCTGGCTTGGGGGACTATATGAGACGCCAGGAGATCGAACCCTCGGTCGCGATCTTTCCTTGGCTAGCGCTTGCAAGGCAGATACCTTACCTCAAGTGCCACCTCGCTGGCCCCTAGGAAGATTTTCATGGGTTGAAGGGTCGTCTTATATGCTGGAAAATATTTTAAATATTAAATATTTTAACATCTCTCTCTGTCTCTCTCTCTCTGTCTCTCCTGTCTGTCTCTCTGTCTCTCTGTCTCTCTCTCTCTCTCACTTTACTTTCGAGAAATATTTCAGGAGAAATGAATCATCTGATTGGTAAAGATTATGGAATTGCAGTCCTGTGCTTTAACTTTTCTTTTTTCTTACTTTTTTTTTTTTTAAAGATTTTTTAAAGGTCATATTTTAGGAACGTCTAGTATATTTCTCAAATATGAAGCACAATTTTTCTTTTCTTTTTTTTGGAGGGGCCACACCCATTGACACTCAGGGATTACTCCCTGGCTGTGTGCTCAGAAAATTGCTCCTGGCTTGTGGGGACCAATATGGGACTCCAGGGGATTGAACCGAGGTCCATCCTACACTAGCACTGGCATGGCAGACAGCCTTACCTTTAGCACCACTGCTCCGGCCCCATGAAGCACAATTTTCATATTCTGTGGTTTAGAGGAAGAGGCCTTAATATTATGCCATAAGTTTATTTAGCAAATATATCTAGTGGTCTGTTCAATTTTCATTAGGGGCAAGATTGCACTTTGTATGTTTCTCTTTATCATCTATTCCCAGATATATCAGCAAGTGCTTATTTCTTAAGCAGCTTATATCTTACTATAAAGAAAGATGGTGTAAAACCCAGATCTGAAGTACACAGTCATCATCACTAATAACTGCCACTTGTTTTGCATTGAAAAAGGCGAATTCTTCCTGGGCCCCTTCTCATAGTGGGCACCTCTGGACCACTGAGGTTGTGAAACTCCAAACTCTCTGTCCCAAATTACTTGATTGGGAATTCTGTGAAGATGCAGAGACCGAGAGAGGACAAATGGCGGCACCACATTAAGGTCTCCTTTTCTAACCTTTAACTTTTCTTTCTCTGAATATTTTCTCCCAGAGAGTTGGACTGTTTGTTTTCATGCAACATAAAATATTCTTACTAACTTAGTCCATTAGGAGTCAAATAGACATGAGATTTTTTTCATAAAGCTGCTGGAAAATGTCCTACCTCAGTGCTTTCCCTAGTTGCACTTGTCTCGCCCATTTTATCAAACTTAGCTTTATGGTCAGGCACAGTGGTTAATGCAGGGTTTTGCCTTATATTCATTGTTTTATCTTAGCAGTGAAGTGTTAGGAAAATAATTATCAGTGAATAGTATTGAAAAAGAACTTGGAGGGGGCCAAAGAGATAACACAGCTGTAGGATATTTGGCCTTGCATGTGGCCTTCCAGGAAGGGACCTGTTCGATTCCTGGCTTCTCATATGGTCCCCCTAGCCTGCCAAGGAGCGATTTCTGAGCCAGAGCCCAGGAGGTAGCCCCTGAGTGCTGCTGGGTGTAGCCCATTAAATATAAGTTTAAAAAAATATTTAAAAAAAAGAAGAAAGAGAAAAAGCACTTGGAGCAGTAACATTTTAAGAAGTCAACTACATTGCCCATTTTGTTTGTTTTGTTTGTTTTTGGGCCACACCCAGCAGTACTTAGGGCAGTGTTTTTCAATCTTTTGTACATAGGTACACTTTTTTCATGAAAAAAAAAATCACGAGGCACACTACCATTAGATAATGTTTAAAAAAAATTGAACTCTGTGTCTATATTGTTCTATATATAAGTAACTCTCTTGAATAGAAATAAAATAAACACAAAGAAATTAGTTTATAAATTTAATATGAAACATCTAATGATTTGTCTATTTGTGAGGCCGAAGCCGCCACGGAATATTACGGATATGAAATTGGAAGTTTTCCCCATGGCATACCAGACAATATCTCACGGCACACTAGTGTGCCACAGCACAGTGGTTGAAAAAACGCTGACCTAGGGCTTAATCTTAGCTCTGCATTCAGGAAATCACTCCTGGTAGTGCTCAGGGGACCATATAGGATGCTGGAGATTGAATTTTGTCAGCCTTGTCAATGCAAATGCCTTTTCTGCTGGTGCTGTTTCTGAATCCTGTTGTTGGTGTGCTTGCTGCACTATTTGTAGGAGAGGCTCTTTGAGTTCACACTGGGCTCTGAGTTTCTTGGGAACCCATCATGAACTAGTCAGTCAGTGTTTTGCCATTTTTTTGAACTCCCTTCCCCCAATCTTTAGAAAGAAAATGAAAAACTGGAAGTTGTAACTAGAATCATGACTTTCACCTATATTCTTTTTGAAGTAAAACCCGTGCAGAATGAAAATGAATGGCCAGCTTGGGCGTTGCATAGTGAATCCTAGTTAGTTTGGATAGCTGGAGAGAGTTTACTCTACATAGCATTAGGCTTGGCTCACAGAAGGCCAGATTCCTCAGCACCATAACATCCCCAGCACTAATGGGAGAGAGCCCCTGGCTAGGAATCTAAAAGCAAAAGAATACTTATTAGTGAAAAGCAGTTTTTTTTTGGTTGATTTAATACATGGGATGCCAGGAATCGAACTCAGGTCGGCTACATGTAAGTCAAGCACCCTCCCTGTTGTGCTATGGCTCCGGCCCCTCTAATTTATAATATAGATTCTTTGTTCCTTTTGTACTTGTAATTGATAACTTCCAGTCGTGGGGGGCTTCCTTCCACATTGAGGATAGAGACTTGTGTTATTGGATTAACCTTGCTTCTTGCTTCTAGCCCCTTGGCAGCCAGCCACCAAGCTCATCTCTGTCCCTATACTTTTATCTTTCGAAAAGTCACATGGAGTGGAATCTTATGAGTACAGTCTAGTTTTTTTTCATGAGTATGGAGATTCCTCCTTTCATCACTTTTATAGTATCACTATTTCACGCCTTTTTATTGCTGAGCAGCTCCTGTTAGGCAAATTGACCACAGTTAGTTTGTTCGTTTACAAGTTGATGACTGTTTGTATTCATATTTTTGCAATTATTTATAAATTTGCTATATATATCAATTGGTATGGAGATCTTCCTATAGGCATGTTTATCTTCTCTTGGGCCATATAGCTAGGAATCTTAATTACTTAAGGAAGTGGGGGCCAGAGAGATAGCCTAAGTGGTAAGGTATTTCACGCAGGCTGACCCGGGGACTGACCAGGGTTTGATTCCCGCCATCCCACATGGTCCCCCCGAGCCTGCTAGGAGTGATTCTGAGGCATAGAGCCAGGAGTAACCCCCTAAGAACCACTGGGTGTGGCTCCAAAACCAAAAATAAAAAAGAAGGAGTGTCAGACTGAGGAGCTGTCCTTTCTCTTTCCTTCTTCCCTCTTGTCATTCTAGACAAACAAGCATGAGTTCCAGATCTTTGCTGAGATTGTTTTGTGAGTTAGAGACACAAAGATGTTAGGCCCAAGTTCGGTATAGTTTCCCTGCTGTAACTAAAAAATAATATATTTAAATTTATGCCACAGTTGTTGGCTATTAATAGCTGTGTGTGAAAATTGAAAAGCAGGGCATGATGGTATATCTCAAATGAATTGAGTAATATCCTCTTGAATTAAAGGTGTTTTTGGAGTGGCTGGAGAGATAGCATGGAGGTAAGGCATTTGCCTTACATGCGAGGACAGTAGTTCGAATCCTGCATCCCATATGGTCCTCCGAGGCCTGCCAGGAGTGATTCTGCACCTAGAGCGAGGAGTAACACCCTGAGTGGTGCCGGGTGTGAACCCAAAAAACAAAAACAAAAAAAAGTGTTTTTTGAGGGCTGGAATGATAGTAGAGTGGTTACTAGGCACTTGCCTTGTTTGATCCCCAGCGAGTAGTGACCCTGAGTACCTACTTTATGTGTCCCTAAGACACCCCTGACACCCAGTACTATAGAGCAGAAGCTTCACAGTTTTAAATGTTCATCTGGTGCAAGAGAGAAGTGACATCGCTGCTAGCTTTTGTACTTTTTTTAACCAGGAGAGAATGGCTTGGGGGTGCAGTAATTGTGGCAACTAAAATAACAACTATTTTAGTATGTTTTCTATGTGGCCAGAGGCTTCCTAGGTGTTCCAAGGCTCATCGCAGATTTAATTCTGCGAAGGAAACTATTTGGAGCACTGGAGTGTGGTTCCATAGCTCTGTGCTCTGTGCTCATCATGGAAGACATGGGTCCCCCTGGGATGAGAAATGAGTGTGCCAAGGAGAAAGGCAGGTCCACAGAGTTGCCTGGTTACTGGTGAGACCCCAGCCTAGTGCTGGTCTCGGCAGCTGGGCCATATGGGCCCTAGCGTGTATTTGTGTGTGGATGAAGCCATAGCACCAGCATTTCGCTGTGAGCCACCAGCATCACTCCCAGGACTTTGAGGACTGCTACAGCATAGATGGGAGAGAACTTGAAGTCAGTTTACTTCACAGGCTCTCTCTCTCTCTCTCTCTCTCTCTCTCCTCTCTCTCTCTCTCTCTCTCTCTCTCTCTCTCTCTCTCTCTCTCTCTCCTCTCTATCTCTCTCTCTCTCTCTCTCTCTCTCTCTCTCTCTCTCCTCTCTATCTCCTCTCTATCTCCTTCCCTCTCTCCCCCCCCCCCTCACTCTCTCCCCCTCCTCATCTCTTTAGAGGTCTTTCTTGGGGGACCTGTAGGTCATCAAACTGGGACTTTGCTTGCAAACCATCCATTCAGCCCTTTGAGCCTTTTCCTCAGCCCAACCCTGTTCTCTCTCTCTCTCTCTTCTTTATTTGTGGTTTTGGGCTATATTTAGAGGTGCTGTGGGGGTCTGTTCCTGGTTCTGTGCCTAGGAGCCACCTCTGGGGGTGCTCAGAGAACTGTGTGTGGAGTCCCAGCTGCAGCAGCACATATAAGGCAAACACCTTATTTCCTCTCCCACTCACCCCACCCTGCTCCTGGAGCATTGATTGCTCTTCACCACCCATAAGAAGATGCTGATGGTGCTGTCCTTAGTCTCCAGAAGCCCCTTTTATTCTCTTAAGCTTCAGTGCTCTGAGACAGGGTGTATCTGTTATTACACACCGCACTGTCACGTGGGCCACCCCCATGTGGCTTCTGAGTAAGGCTGACTCAGGGGTGATGGAGCCTGGCCCTGGGGGCATGAGAGCCCATGTTATCCAGAGCAGCTGAAGGTTCTGGCAACCCCTCTGAGGCTGAGTGTGTTCCCAGCTTTACTTCTCTGGTCCTCAGTCATATGCTACCCACATATTGTAGCTTGAATCACCTCTGCCTGACCTGAGGATTGTTGTCTCTAGAATGTGTTCCAGACCAGAGCATGTAGTGGTAGAAAAGATGCTTATCTAGGGTTGATCATAGGTTCAAGCTCCTCCCCGTCTTTTTTCGGGGGGGGGGGGCACAACTTGATACTGTACAGGGGTTTAATTCCTGGCTCTGCTGAGGTTATTGGACATGCTGTTGGGCTCTAGATCATAGGGGATTCTGGGGATCAAATCCAGACCGGCCGACGACGCAAGGCAAATTGTCCTACCTGCTGGTGCTGCTCCAGCCCCCAAACTTGTCTAATAACAGCCACTGTTTCTTAGAGTGTGGTGGGTTAAGGAGAACAGCATTTTTTTTCTTGGCTTTTGAATGATTATTTTTATTGAGATAATAGTATCTTGAAAAAGAGGGGTGAGGGGACAGAACAATAGGTATGGTGGGGTAGTTTGCTTGCCTTGCATATGGCCAACCCAGGCTCAATTCCCAGCTGTCCATTTGATTCAGAACCCACCAGGAGGGGCCAGAGAGATAGCACAGCAGCGGTTTGCCTTGCAAGAGCAGCTGATCCAGGACCTAAGGTGATTGGTTTGAATTCTGGCAACCCATGATGTGGTCCCCCATGGCTTGCCAGGAGCGATTTCTTGAGCAGATAGCCAGGAGTAACCCCTGAGCACCCACCGGTTGTGGGTCCAAAACAAAAAACAAAAACAACCCACCAGGAGTAATCCTTGAGCAGAGGGGCCAGGAGTTAACCCCTGACCACATCTACATGTGGCCAAGGGAAAAAAAGGCTTGAGGGAAGATAATATAAGCAGGTAAGGCACAGTGCCTGGCTAAGCACTGGGTCCTGAGTAGATCCCCCCTGGAGCCCCACCTAGAGGGACCATTATTCACCTTACCTGTGATAATAGTATGTTGTCATAGTCATTCTAATCATTGTTATTCTCTTGCTTGTGGCTTCTATGTCATTTAAATTGTCCTAGGTAGTGTATATGGAGGGAGATTCTGGGACTCTTTTAATGGTCTTGGAATGGATCTCCCCACAGATCAGGAATACCTATTGTGTACTCAGAATGTGTCAAAGATACTGGTAAAATAAGTAGAGCGCATTTGAAATGTGGCTTTGGGGCTATAGAGATAGTAGAGCAGGCAGAACTCTTGCCTTTTGTGTGGCTGACCTGTGTTTTACCATATAAGATAACATATCTTGTAAACCCTGCCAGAAATGATCCCTAAGCACTGCCAGGTATGACCTATTTCACCCCCCCCCCAAAAAAATAACAGTCTTTAATAAAACAGAAGTCATTTAAAAATCAGTCTTTACAACTTTATTCTATTGTTACTTTGGGTCTCTGGTATTGTCTTTGATCCAAGTTTAAAGATAACGGGTAGATCCTACAACTTTGAGAGCATGAAAATCAAACTAAAAATGCTCAATTAAGTTTTCATTTTAATGATAAGAGAAATTTGGGGGGGGGGTTACTCCTGGCTCTATGCTCAGAAATTGCTCCTGGCAGACTCGGGGGACCATATGAGATGCTGGGATTTGAACCATCATCCTTCTGGATCAAGGCAAATGCCCTACCTCCATGCTCTCTTGCCCCAAGAAGAGAACTTTTTTGTTTGTTTTTGGGTCACACTCAGCAGCACTCAGGGGTTACTCCTGGCTCAACACTCAGAAATTGCTCCTGGCAGTCTTGGGGGACCATATGTGATGCCAGGATTCCAACCACCGTCCTTCTGCATGCAAGGCAAACACCTTACCTCCATGCTATCTAGTCCCAAGAAAGAAATTTTTACACATTCTGCTGGGCTATACATTATTTTAGCATGTGAAAGAGCACTTCTTTTCTTCCCCCAAATCTTATATGATTGCATTCTTTTCACCTCAGTGTGAGAATTTATTCTTTTATTTTATATACTTCAAATGTTGAACACCCACTTTTTTTTTTTGGTTTATGGGTCACACCCGGCAGCGCTTGGGTTACTCCTGGCTCTGTGCTCAGAAATAGCTCCTGGCAGGCTCGGGGACCAAATGGGATGCGGGATTTGAACCACTGTCCTACTGCATGCAAGGCAAATGCCTTGCCTCCATGCTATCTCTCCAGCCCCTGAACAGCCACTTTTCTACAGTATATATTGTAAATTCAGATAGTTCATTATTTGGAAATATTATGAAGCCATATGTCATGTGTAGTTTCTCTATTTTAGTTTTGGTCTTTATTTTTTGGTGAAAAGCCCAAGACTAAAAATTTTTTCCTTTATTGTGTAGATTCTATTGATCTTGGTATTCTGAGTGCCTTTTCCTGCTACACAGTTGTTTTTTTTTCTGGAGACGGGGAAGCAGCACACCTGTTGGTATTTAGGGTTTAGTTTTGACTTTTCACTTAAAAACCACTCCTGGTGATGCTAATGGAAACCAAACCTGGATTAGCTATGTGCAAGGCAAACACTCTTCCTACTGAACTGTTGCTCTGCAGTAAAATTTTATGAAGTTCTTCTTTCTTTGGAGGTCGGTCCACGCCGGGCAGCGCTCAGGGGTTACTCCTGGCTCTACACTCAGAAATGACTCCTGCCAGGCTCGGGGGACCATATGGGATGCCAGAGATCAAACCAGTGTTAGTCCTGGGTTGGCCACTTGCAAGGCAAATACCCTATCGCTGTGCTATTACTTTGGCCCTTGCAGTTCTTCTTTTAATCTTACTTCCCTTTAACTTCCACTTAAAAAAGTGGTACTTGTTTTGTTGTCATGTGATAACTTTATAGGATTCCATTTTCAGATGAGCATGTAGCTAACGTGCCAAAGCCCTTTTGGTGGCAAGTCTCTATGGAAATACTCAGATTCATTTCCTTGCCTTCCACAAGTTTTCACCAAAAAGTGTTTGGGGTGGGTTGTAATAGTTTCACCAGAAATTTAGCATGAGTCTGACCACTTTCTTCAAGTGATGACAAATTCTCACCTACCCACCAACTAGATTGTCTTGTGTCTGGACCAAGGGAGTAAGTGTCTGGCCCCAGGAAAGTTGAGTTGTCTTTATTTTGAGCTCATCTGAGTTGGGGAGTGTCAGAATGCTGCTGTGACTGGGCAGTGGGACCTGAGCCTGACTTCTTTAGCACTGTGTCAGAGTCAGGAGTTAGGGGTTAGAGAGGAAGTTCCTTGGGAGAACTTGTGCCTTTTTTTGTTTTTGTCAGGGCTGACTTTTGGCTTTGTACTTAGGGGTCACTCCTGGTGGTTTTGGAGGACCATATGGTATGCTGGATATCAAACTTGGTTTAACGGGGCCAGAGAGATAGCATGGAGGTAGGGATTTTACCTTGCATGCAGAAGGACAGTGGTCCAAATCCCAGCATCCCATATAGTTCTCCAAGCCTGCCAGTAGTATTTCTGAGCGTTGAGCCAGGAGTAACCCCTGAGCGCTGCTGGATGTGACCCCAAAACCAAAAGAAAACACCAAAAACCTGGATTAACTGCCTGCAGACGCCCTCCCCACTGAACTAGCTTCAGCAAGTTTACTAAATTTTGTATATGCATTTCTATTTTTCCTATTCTGAAAATTAAAATAACTTGGTATTAGTAGCCTTTTTATCTTGTTTCTTTCTTATCTTCTGTGGACTTGAAGATAAGCAAGGGTATTGATGTTTCTGTTCTATTAGTGGCAGAGACCAGTTGTCTTACCTTCAGGTATATAGTGTGATGTGCTAAGAAAGCAGGTAGAGGGGCCGGGCGGTGGCGCTGGAGGTAAGGTGCCTGCCTTACCTGCGCTAGCCTAGGAGACGGACCGCGGTTCGATCCCCCGGCGTCCCATATGGTCCCCCAAGCCAGGAGCGACTTCTGAGCGCATAGCCAGGAGTAACCCCTGAGCGTTACTGGGTGTGGCCCAAAAACCAAAAAAAAAAAAAAAAAAAAAAAGAAAGCAGGTAGAACACATAGGTTTTCTCATTCAGACGGTTCAAATACTTTATTATATTGAGACATATAGCATAATTTTTAATTTCACTTAACTTATTGGTGCTGTGATGTGATTTTGTGGCTTTATTAATTTCATTATACATAAATTGTGTGCAAACAAGCAAATTGTTTATTGTCATTGTTCATTCCGGGAGTAAATGAACAGCAGGTACTTTGTAGTCACAAATTTAAATCACATAACAATTTTCTTCTATAGATGAGAAATATGCTGAATGGGACTCACATGACTATAAATTAGAAAGCACCATTTATTAAGCTCTTTGACTCAAAAAGAAACAGAACAATCTGTGGGAAGTTAGTACTTTAGAAAATATATTTTTTATATTTTATTATTAATTTTTTTGGCTGCAACCAGCAATGGTCAGGGGTTACTCCTGCCTCTGTGCTTAAGGATCACTCCTGGTGGGGCTCAGGACCAAATGGGATTTTAGGGATCAAAACCAGATCAGCTATATATGCAAGGCAAGTGCCCTGCTTCTGTACTATATTTATGGACCTGCTGTCATCTTTTTTTTTTTTTTTTTTTTTTTTTTGAATTTTTTGGTCACACCGGTGATGCTCAGGGGTTACTCCTGGCTATGTTGTCAGAAATCACTCCTGGCTTGGGGGACCATATGGGACACCAAGGGATTGAACCTTGGTCTGTCCTAGGTTATTACATGCAAGGCAAATGCTCTACTTTACTGCTTGTATCACTGCTCCAGTCCCCAGCTTTTATTTCTGATTTAGCAATGTAGCACTCACATACACACACCTTCATCAAAATTTAGCTAAAGGTTTGTTAGCTTAAAAGTTTTTTTGTTTTTTTGTTTTTTTTCTTTTTTCTTTTGGTTTTGGATATACCTGACAGTTCTCAAGGGTTATTCCTGGCCATGCTCTGGAAACCATATGTGATGCTGTGGATTGAACCTGGTTGGCCTAGTTCAAGGCAAGTGCTCTCTCTGTTCTTAAGGGTTTGTCAGTTTTATTGATCTTCCAAAACTTTGATAATTTTGCTTTTCTGTGTTTTTCTATTACATTAATTTTTCATTAATCTGTATTGTGTTCTTCTTTTGGTTCTTATCTTTCCAGTATCTTAAAGTAAAGCTTAGAAATTCTGTCACTTAACTACTTGGATTTACTTCTTTTTATTGGTTATATATAGAGTATAGGTGAGAAATAGTGCTTTCTTAATTTTGTATTTCACATTGTGTCACCATTGATTGAGCCTGGGTCTTCCATGTGTAAGGTAGGTGTTCTGCCCTGGAGCCACATCACTAGAAACGGCAGCATTTTCATTACACCTTGTCAGCCCTTTGAAGCTTGGGAGCAACAGTAATTTTTTTTCTTTAACAACCCTAGTTAGCTAATTGCTAAAATGGAAAGAAATGCATATATCAAATTAGGAGTTCTGCATGCAGGGCTAATTATCAGTTTATAGATAGATTTTGATGTAAACTGTGGCCCCCTTTGTAGTTCTGTATTCAATTAAGCCATTTGCTCCTTGTCCGATAATTTCCTTTTCAACAGACTGACAATGCAATACTGCAGAGGATTGTGGGATTGGGACTAGGTACTTTTGGGTTTGAGTCTTTGATACCTGGTACCTGTGTGACCTTGGACCAGTAATTTAATCTGAGTCTGTTTCCTCATCCTAGAGAATAGCACCTTTCCCTCAAGTTCCTGAGAAGCTTAAGTGAGGGTTGGCAGCCTGGGTTCAGATCCTCCTTAATTGGTAGTTATCACTTTTTTCCTTTGAATAATGAAAACAGAAGGCAGCCAGGAAAGTTTCCTTGAGGACATAGTACATTTAAATGGAGACCTAAAAATCTAGCTCTGACTAGGCAGCAGGAATAACCTTGGCAGAGCTACAGGTAAGGACCTGCTTGGTAGTTTTTAGTGCCAATCAGAGGTGGGGCTTACACAGGTGGGGGGAAGAATGGAGAGATATTTGGGTGAAACTTAATACTTCTAGGGTAAGCAACATTGAGGGGTGCAGAGTTCAGGCTCTCCATATGCTCTGAGAGCCTCAAGCCCCAGCTGTACCCCCTGCTCCTCAGTTCATTCCCAAGGAAGATTTAGTTTTATTACTTCAGTTCTACTTGGTATTTCTGTTACCAAATGCCTAGAAAGATTTTTTTTTTTTTGAGGTGCTTGAATGCTGCCATATCTCCTCAGTGTTAGGGAGCCAGGAAGGGAGCTAGAACACCCTGGTGCTCCCCTTTATTCTGTATCTGCACATTGCTTTCTCTCTCACCACTAGCCTGTTTGAGGAAGGTGGGGCATTCACATTTGGAATGAGCTCTGCAGTCCCCCCTACTGTTTTTCAGCAGTGGGGTGCAGTTTCTGTTACTGGTTAAGTGCCTTTTCTGAAATTCAGCTAACGCAGGTGTATTCCCAACTTCTGTTTGCTCTTTTTGTCCTCCAGATAGTCAGCAAAAGGTTAATGGGTTCTGTGAAATGATTTTTCTGTGACCAAAAATCATGACTGTAACTTGGATGATTTGCTTAAATGTCTATCAGCTACTTTTGTTTGTTTGTTTTTTTGGGTCACACCCAGTAGTGCTCAGTGGTTCCTCCTGGCTCTACGCTCAGAAATCACTCCTGGCAGGCACAGGGGACCATATGGGGTGATGGAATTCGAACCACCATCCTTCTGTATGCAAGGCAAACACCCTACCTCCATGCCATCCCCCCCCCCCCTTTTTATTTAAAGCTAAGTAAAACTATGGAGGAGGTTCTTCATCTTTTCCCATTTCTGTTCTTCTGGGTCATTGAAGACATCTTGGAATCAACATGTTCACCCTCTTCCTAGCTAGGTACTTTCCCGAAACACTAGAGAGAACCAGGGCTACTTTCAGTCATTTCTTGGCTCAGGAGTAAAAACCAGAAAGAAGACAGCAACTAATAAATCTTTATTGTGCTAGCAGTGTTATATTAGGTCCTTAATTATCTCCTCAGTCTCTGACCAGAATTTCACTTTCAGTGAGTTTGTGTAAATCTGTATTCATTGAGGTTAGTGGTCCTGTAGCTAAGTCCTTTCCACAAATCCTGGAACATAGTCTTAGAGTCTGACAGGATTCCATAGAGAGAAATATACAGAGTTGCTTCTAAAGTTGATACATTTTCCTTTTCAAATTGGGTATAAATTTAATGTTTTTCCTTTCATTTGCCACATGAATGATAGTTAACATTAAGGTGATGGGACTGGAGCAATAGTACAGAGGAAGGACACTTGCCTTGTATGTGGCTGACCCAGATTTGATTCTCATATGGTCCCCACCAGAAGTGATCCCTGAACACAGCTGAGTGTGGCCCAGTAACAAAAAAGGGAAAAAACAGACAACCCCCCCCACAAAAACAAACAAACAAAAACAACAGAAAAAACAGGGGCCAGAGAGATAGCACAGCAGTAGGGCGTTTGCTTTGCACGAAGCTAATTCAGAATGAACTGCGGTTCAAATCCTGGCATCCCATATGGTCCCCCATGCCTGTCGGGAGCAATATCTGAGCTCAGAGCCAGGAGTAACCCCTGAGCGCCACTGGATGTGACCCAAAAACCAAAACCAACCAACCAAACCCCAAATAAACGTCAAAACAAAACAAAAATCCTCAAAACATTGAAGGTGAAATTGGCGTCTGAAAAGTAGTACAAGAGGTAGGGTATTTGTCTTATACTACCTGACCCAGATTAGATTCCTAACAGCCCATAGGTCCCCTGAGCTCCACCAAAAGTGACCCCTGAATGAAGTTGTGACAGCACAGCCAGGTGTACCCTCTCCCAACAAAAATATAAGTAAATAAATAGAAAATGGTAGTAGTAAGAGGAAGACTTTATGACTTAAAAATGTAAGTTTTCTGCTATCTGCATGTCTTTGGTGTTTTGGGGGGCACACCTGGTGGCACTCATAGGTTACTTCTGGCCTGTATTCAGAAATTACTTCTGACAGGCTCAGGGGACCATATGAATACCAGGATGGAATCTGGGTTGGCCGCATGCAAGGTAACATCCTACCTGCTGTGCTATCCTCCAGCCCCTCTTAGGTTGGTATTAAATGAAAGTTTAAAGAAAACTAATAAATCTTGACTTTTGGGAAGATTGTTCTCTTCTAGAATTACACAGTTTCTGCTTATTTTTTCTCTGATGGAGCTATGGAAACTTTTAAAATGAAAGCACTTCAGTTTTGAAAGATGAGTACTGCACTCTATTCTGTGATTTTAATATGATGCCAAATAAATCATACAGTGCAGCAGTTAGTCATTGTTTGATTTTTGTAAGCTTTATTTCATTATATATATACACACATAATGCTCTTTAAAAATAGAAATCCAGGGGCCGGAGAGATAGCATGGAGGTAAGGCGTTTGCCTTTCATGCAGAAGGTCATCGGTTCGAATCCCGGCGTCCCATATGGTCCCCCGTGCCTGCCAGGAGCAATTTCTGAACATGGAGCCAGGAGTAACCCCTGAGCACTGCCGGGTGTGACCCAAAAACCACAAAAAAAAAAAAAAAAAAAATAGAAATCCAGGGGCCGGAGAGATAGCACAGCAGTAAGGCATTTGCCTTAGACACAGAAGGACGGTGGTTTGAATCCCGGCATCCATATGATCCCCTGAGCCTGCCAGGAGCGATTTATGAGCATAGAGCCAGGAGAAATCCCTGGGCGCTGCCGGGTGTGACCCAAAAACCATAAAAAAAAAAATAACAAAAAATAGAAATTCAGAGTGATATTAGAGCTTTCTAATTTTTTGGGTGGGGGAAGGGGGTCTTTGAACCACCCCTGGTGGCACTTAGAGATTACTCCTGACTCTTTGGTCAGAAATTATTCCTGGTAGGCTTGGAGGACCATATGGGATGCTGAGAATCAAACTTGGGTTAGCTGTATGCCAGGCAAATGCCCTCCCCATTTTATTACGTCTCTGGTCTAGCTTTTTATTTTTTATTATTATTTTATTTATTTATTTTTTTTTGGTTTTTGGGATGCCGGGGGGGATCGAACTGTGGTTCGTCCTAGGATAGCACACGCTCAAGGCAGACGCCTTACCGATTGTGCTACCAATCCAGCCCCTTATTTATTTTTTATTTTTTAAAGCCTCTTCAACAAGTGGTGTTGGCACAACTGGATAGCCACTTGCAAAAAATTGAACTTAGACCCCCAGCTAACATCATGTACGAAGGTAAAATCCAAATGGATTAAATACCTCGATATCAAACCCAAAACCATAAGATATATAGAACAGCACATGTTTAAATAAAAAAAAAAACCAGTCAAGATCTAAAAAAAAAAATAAGCTAGCCTTGTTCAAGCAAGAATAGACTTGATTGTATTGTAATGCGTATTAATAAAAAACTTCTAATCATAAAAAAGAATCTTTCCATCTGACTTGCCAGCTTTATTTATTTATTTGTTTGTTTATTTATTTATTTAGGTTTTTGAGCCACACCCGGCTATGCTCAGGGGTTACTCCTGGCTATCTGCTCAGAAATAGCTCCTGGCAGACACAGGGGACCATATGGGATGCCGGGATTCAAACCAACCACCTTAGGTCCTGGGTCCGCTGCTGTGTTATCTCTCCAGCCCCAAGGTCTAGCTTTTTAATTTTTGAAAGTAATCTCTTACCATTACCTCATTATTCACTCTGACTTTCAATTTAGCTGCAGACAAAATTCCTACAATTTTGTTTGTTAGTTTTTGTTTTGGGGCCACACCCGTTGACGCTCAGAGGTTACTCCTGTCTATGCGCTCCGAAATTGCTCCTAGTTTGAGGGACCATATGGGATGCTGAGGATCGAACCGAGATTTGTCCTAGATCAGCAGCATGAAAGGCAAAGGCCCTACCCCTGTGCTGTCGCTCCAGTCCAAAATTTCTGCAATTTTACCAAATAGGAAAGTTGCCTGAAATATACAGGTATATTATTTCTTTTGTACTGCTCCCTGAATAACATCAAGTAAATGTCATATTAAAAATATATTTACCACTTGCCATATGGTCTTTCTGTGTTATGTGTGTGTAGGGTTTATTTGGTGTAGTTCTGGATGTGGATTTATTCGGGACTCCTGGAAGGGATGGGTGTCTAACCCAAGGCCCTGCATATACAAAACCTGTATATGATCTACCCCACTATTGCTGGCCCCCTCAAAATTTCTTTGCCTCAATGTAGATTTTTCCATAGTGATTTCCTCTGTGGTAAATATATATTAATGGTGAAGTCAGCTGAATGATTGTTTACCATTTTTTGTTTTGTTTTTGGGCCATACCCAGCGATGCTCAGGGGTTACTCCTGACTGTCTGCTCAGAAATAGCTCCTGGCAGGCATGGGGGACCATATGGGACACCGGGATTCGAACCAACCACCTTTGGTCCTGGATCAGCTGCTTGCAAGGCAAATGCCTCTGTGCTATCTCTCCGGGCCCATCCTGAGCGCTGCTGGGTGTGGCCCAAAAACCAAAAACCAAAAAAAAAAAAAAAAAAGATTCTGAAATAACATGACATGAAACATTTTGAGTAATTATGAGAATTTTGTTGACTGGTGTAAATTTGCAGTAAATTAACCTGTCTATTAGCAAGATCTCTGATAAATTCTTTGTTGAAAACATACAAAAATTGGCTTGCTCATGTGTTCAGAGGGCTCTGCAGAGGGACTTCTGAGAAAGGGACTTCATGTGGATTCTACTTTAAGTTTTCATTATGGAGAGGAATCTTCTTTCTTAGTTTTGATACTGGTTCTCAAGCTCTTTAAGTCCTAAGGGAGCTCTGATATCCCTTGCAAATTGATGTGGGTGGGGCTCTTTGAGCTTTATTTAGATATTTAATGCTGGCCAGTTCTCACCAGAGTGCATTTTTTATTTTCTGATGCTCCAAAGAGGGAATTAGAGAAAACTTGGTTGGGGGTGTCTTTAAATAGTTCCAGGAGACATTTAAAAAATATTGGTGTCTTGAGGCCGGAGATAGCGTTTGCCTTGCATGCAGAAGGACGGTGGTTCAAATTCCGGCATCCCATATGGTCCCCGAGCCTGCCAGGAGTGATTTCTGAGTGTAGAGCCAGGAATGACCCCTGAGCACTGCCGGGTATGACCCAAAACCCAAAAACCAATATATATATTGGTGTCTGGAGGCCAGAGCAATAAAACAGCAGGTAGGGCGTAGGGTGTTTGCCTTGCATGCGGCTGACCCAAGTTTGATCCCCAGCATCCCATATGGTCCCCGAGTCTTCAGGAGTAATTTCTGAGCACAGAGCCAGGAGTAACCCCTGAATTCCTCTGGGTGTGGCCCCCCAAATAAATATTGGTGCCGGACCATTTCTGCAGGTAATTATGTTGTTTTCAAAGCAGTTGCAGGTTTTATTGCTAAGGTGCTTAGGGAGCATGTCCCTGTCTCATTCTGTTATTCTTAGATGATTGAGCTGGAAATGTGTATGCAGCTTTTATAATGGTGACTTACTGGCTAAGTATGTGTGCCTGCTGTTGTCTTGGCACTTATAATGAATTAACTTGTAGGTGGCCATGTTGAAGGGAATATTGTGAATGACTTTGGCCTACGCTCTTTTTATGGATAGCAAATCACATTTGCCACAAGGTTGCTGTGCCATACCTTTATGTCTTCAACTATTCGAAAGCTATTAATTTCCTCCGTGATTGATGGCAGTAACCTTTCCCATACTGGTGTGGTCTCAGCGTGGTGTATGTCAGGCTGCCTGCGGGTAGAGATGGCTATATAAAGCTCAGTATGAAAGCCACAGTCACTTAGCAGCCTCCAGTGCTTCCTTTTAGCAGCAGCCTTTGACTGTTAACAAGTATCTTAAGTTTGGTACATTTATTTTATGCAACATGGATTATTTAGGCAGTTGCTAACTACAGTTAAAATGAAATCTCTTTAATTGGCTCTGCCAAAGTAAATTTTTGTGAGAAGCTTCTTAAACTATTTTTTATATTGGACATTTGTATTCTTGACCTTGCATTCCACTATCCTTATCTAGTGTAGATGAGCAATAAAATGCATAAGTGAGTATGAATAAACCGTTAAAGTACATGAAAAACACAGATTGTTTGGTCAGTATTGAGGTGGCAAAGTCAAGACGCTTTCCTGGTGTATGGAGATCCCCTAGTAGAATTGATTATATTTTACTCTGCACCTCAAAGAACTTGACTCCTGAAAGATCTGGAGATCATTTTGTAATGGTACCATCTAGTGATTGCCTTGGTAGTTGACTGTTAGCAACTGTAATGACTTAATCAGCAGTTTTCTGTTGCTGCTGTTTTTTTGTTTGTTTATTTGTTTTTTGGTTTAAAAAAAAAGCCACAAAGAAAGGGGTCAGAGAAAAGAAGTGACCCAAAGGATAAGGCTTGAAAACTGCTTTGACTTTCACATTTGAACACCCAGGGGTAAGAGTCATCAGAAAATGACTTAGTGAATATCTCTTAAGTTAGGAATTAATTCATTCATTATTGGGTTTGGGGCCATACCTGGCCCCAATAAATCAGGGCTTATTCCTAGCTCTGCTCTCAGAGATCTCTCCTGGCAGGCTCTGGGGACCTTCTAGGGGCCCTATGGGATGCCAAAGATTGAACCTGGTTTGGCAGCATGCAAGACAAGAACCTTACCTGGTCAAGTCCTTAAGTGATGAATTTATATGCAGTGCATTCATTTTGTAGAAAGCATTGACTTGATACAGTTTATTCTGAATTAACTATATTAGAATTTAGAAATTTGGACAGTTCCAAAGACGATACTCTTTTTTTTTTTTTTTTTTTTGGTTTTTGGGCCACACCCGTTTGACGCTCAGGGGTTATTCCTGGCTATGAGCTCAGAAATTGCCCCTGGCTTGGGGAGACCATATGGGACGCCGGGGGATCGAACCGCGGTCCATCCTACGCTAGTGCTTGTAAGGCAGACACCTTACCTCTAGCGCCACCTTCCCGGCCCCCCAAAGACGATACTCTTACGGTGCACTTATATGAATACTAGCATGTAAAAATGTTGGACTTATTTAGTTGATTTTGAAGATTGTCTTTGTAATTTTAGTAATTATATTTTCTTTTGTTACAGTTTCCTACTTGCCTTCTCTTTGATTTGGGAAAAACTACCTGTCCTAACAGGTTCTTTTGTTTTGTTTTGTTTTGTTTTTGAGCCACACCCGGTGACGCTCAGGGGTCACTCCTGGATATATGCTCAGAAATTGCTCCTGGCTTAGGGGACTATATGGGTCACTGGGGGATTGAACCGTGGTCCGTCCTAGGCTAGAGCTGGCAAGGCAGATGCCTTCCTATTCTGCCACCGCTCCGGCCCCCTAACAGGTTCTTGTTCTTCTTTTTCTCCTTTCAGCTTCTCTTCTTTTTCTTTGTTTTATTTTTGGGCCACACCATGAGGCTTTATTCAGGGCTTGCTCCTGATTCTGTGCTAAGGGGTCACTCTTGGTGGAGTTTGGGGGGGGGTGTCACATGGGATGTTAGATATCAAACCTGGATCAACTGTGTGCAAGGCAAGTGCCCTACCTTCTGTTCTATTGCTCTGGCCCCTATTCTTCTTTTAAATATAGATGATTATGGACCTAGAGAGATAGTACAGAATGCAAGGCTCTTGAGGCCGGGAAGGTGGTGCTAGAGGTAAGGTGGCGCCTTGCAAGCGCTAGCGTAGGACAGACCTCGGTTTGATCCCCCGGTGTCCCATATGGTCCCCCAAGCCAGGAGCGATTTCTGAGCTCATAGCCAGGAGTAACCCCTGAGCGTCAAACAGGTGTGGCCCAAAAACCAAAAAAAAAAAAAAAAAAAAAAAAGAATGCAAGGCTCTTACCCTAGTATGGGACTGACCTGGATTTGATCCCTGATATCCCATATGGTCCCCTGACTATCCAGGAGTGATTCCTGAATGTAGAGCTGGGAGTAAGCCTTGAACACATGGGATGTGGCCCTCAGACCAAAATAAATAAATATAGATGATTAAAATGATTTTATTAGTAGATAGTTTATACCAGGTGAGTATTAAACTAGTTTAATAATGTCCATGTTGGGCAGGAGAGATAGCATGGAGGTAGGGCGTTTGCCTTGCCTGCAGAAGGACGGTGGTTTGAATCCCGGCATCCCATATGGTCCCCTGAGCCTGCTAGGAGTGATTTCTGAGCGTAAAGCCAGGAGTTAACGCCTGAGCACTGCTGGGTGTGACCCCCCCCCCAAACAATGTCCACATTTAGCTAGATCATTCTAGACCAAAAGCTATCTCTAGACTATTCATTAATTTATGTCTCTGCCTGGTACTTGTAGAACTTTTTGCCTCCAAAGAAGCTTGCCAAAATCTGACTAAGTAAACAGGTATCATAACACAGATGTTTTTATTTCTGGTGGTGGTTGTCCGCTGAAGTAAGTGTAAGTGTAATGGTTCCACTTGAACTTTCCCTTTGCTTCAGCATTTCTGTTGGTGCCTCTTCTACACAGATACCTTCTATAGGTCATTTCATAATCTGCTGTCCCTCACCTGAGGAGTGTTTGTGGGCTTTCTCTTTTTCCATATTTAATCAGCCATTTACCTTTCTGCCAGTCTCCAGAATATTAGTTGGGGAAAGATTCCATGTTCCCTCTGTTTGCTACAGTATAACATAGTAGTAGCTGCCCAAAAAGACACTCTTTATTGATTTCTAGTCTGCTTAGATAACCTTGCACTCCTCCCATATGACTCAGTAGTGATAGCGCATAGGTGCTGTGTGTGCTTGTGTGCATGTGCATGTGTGTGTGCTTGCATGGGATATAGTTCTGGGTTTCCATTTCTGGCTCCTCTTGTGCCCTACCTACTGAGCACTGTCTGGTGAGGCTCTGAGCCTGACCTCTAGAACTGCTGGTATGGACCTTCCTATAATACATCCTTCACCCGATCAATACTCCAGGACTGCAGAATAAAAGTGGAGAGTTGTTCTATTTCAGGGGGATTTGAATTCTTAGTTATTCATGGATTCTATGCAAATTTGCCAACTCACAAAGCTTTATTTGTAACCTCTGGGGTAAGTAGGTAGGGTGCTTGCCTTGTACACAGCTGACCTAGTTACTATCCCTGATACCCCATATGATCCATGGAACTTTCCAGGTGTGATTCCTAAATACAGAGCTGGGAGTAACCCCTGAACAACTTGTGTTCACGGACTATCAAATCTCTTACTCAGGGGCTGTGTACTGAGTGGTAGAAAGGACCTGAGTTGTATACCTGATTGGAACAGGGACCGAGAGCTGACTGGTATTAGATGAGACTCCATTTATATGGTTGATACCATCAAAGGTCTCCATAATCACAATGGGGTGCCAACTTGCCAGTTGGGCAGTTGAGCATGCCAAGAAGTTGCTCATTCATAGCCCACAAGTTTGAGGGTGGGAAATGTGGCCCCAGTTGGCTCACAGCTGTCCCTGACTGAGACAACTCCAGAGAGATCCAGCAAGCTGATCTCATCTCAAGTTCCTACTCTCAGATTCTACATCACTAAAAAGTTGTTAATTTTTTATGCCAGTACATTTCAGGTTGATTTGGCATGCAGGTAAAGAACTGTATATTTATCTATTTTCCTCTTTTAAAGCCTAATAGAAAATTTCAAGCATACAAAGGTGAAGAACATAGTGTCATGGATTCTATACCAATCAGTTTAGCTAAACCAATCTTGTTTCATTTATTCCTGTTTATTTTCCACTCAGATCTATTCAGATTATTTGGAAGCACTACCCACACATCTTTTCATCTATAAATATTTAGTATGCATTTTAGAAAGATAATACTTCATAATAGCATGATATCCCACCAAATTAATAATTGCTTTAAAATCATGTAATACATCCCCCTTGACTTATCATTTCATTTAGATTTACTTCATTTGGATGAGATCCAGACAAGTGCCACATGTTTCATTTGTTGCTTTGGATAAAATCTCTTAATTTAGCGGTCTTCCTCTGCATATGCAACGTTGGGCTGAAAGAAAAGGATGGATGAGCATTTACCGATTCCCGCAGTCTGTTTTTGCTGATGACATTAATAAGTGCCTTTTTTTTTTTTTGTGTGCAGAGGCAGGAATGAGGGTGGTGAGTCATATTCACTGTTCTTATGGCTGACTCTTAGCTCTGTGCTCAAGCTTTACTCCTGACTTTGTGCACAAGGGTCCCTGTGTGATGCTAGGGATCAAACCATGTTTGATCCATGGATTTTTATCTTTTGTTGAGCCTGTATGCTGTTGCCACTGGAAGTTTTGCTCATGCCATGGAGCACTTAGTGGTGCTGTCTTGACTCTTCTCTCCCAGCCTGCTAACTGGGCCAGTCACATAATAGGGAGAAAGAGCAGATATCTCATTTCAGAAGTGCGCCACGACTTTGTCTAGGTTGACTAGAGAATCTGCTCACAGCATAGTTGTTTTTAGGTGCCCTAGAAAATAAAATTATAGCAGAGCGAGCATCTATCTACCTGTTTTTTCCTAAAGTGCTCTCACTTTTCAACTACTACTGAAAAATGGAGTATTTTTTTTTCTCTTTCAGATATATATATAGTATTATATATTTTTTGGTTTTTCAGCGATGACGCTCAGGGTTACTCCTGGCTATGCGCTCAGAAATCCCTCCTGGCTTGGGGACCATATGGGACGCTGGGGGATCGAACTACAGTCCATACTAGTCTAGCGCACCCAAGGCAGACACCTTATAGCTCGTGCCACCATTCCGGCCCCTCTTTGATATATTTTAGAAAGTACTTGGATTAAGTGTAAAAGTGTAAAAAGTACTTTGATTAAGTGTAATCAAAATGATAGCGCTTTTAAATTTCACCCATTATCTGCGAAAGTTGAACTTTGGGTTTTAAATTTTCTGTAGGACTTGTATAGAGGTTAAAAAGCATACTAACTTAATGAAACAATAGGATTATATGCAAGTTTTTACCATGTCAGATAGCCAAGAGCTTAGATTTTCCTTCCTTCCTTCCTTCCTTCCTTCCTTCCTTCCTTCCTTCCTTCCTCCTTCCTTCCTTCCTTCCTTCCTTCCTTCCTTCCTCCTTCCTTCCTTCCTTCCTTCCTCCTCCCTTCCCTCCCTCCCTCCCTCCCTCCTCCCTCCCTCCCTCCTTCCTTCCTCCCTTCCCTCCCTTCCTCCCTCCCTCTCTTCCTCCCTCCCTTCCTTCTTCCTCCCTTCCTCCCTTCCTCCCTCCCTCCCTTCCTCCCTCCCTCCCTCCCTCCCTCCCTCCCTCCTCCCTCCCTCCTTTCCTTCCTTCCTTCCTTCCTTCCTTCCTTCCTTCCTTCCTTCCTTCCTTCCTCCTTCCTTCCTTCCTTCCTTCCTTCCTTCCTTCCTTTTTTTGGCCACACCCCATGACACTCAGGGGTTATTCCTGGCTATGAGCTCAGAAATTGCTCCTGGCTTGGGGGACCATATGGGACGCCCAGGGATCGAACCTCGGTCTGTCCTAGGCTAGTGCACTCAAGGCAGATGCCTTACCTCTAGCCCCACTGCTCCGGCCCCTGTCTTATGGAATATTCTGATTGCTTGATTGCTTTCTATAACATGCAGGAGAGAGCCCCCCAATGAGGGGGGGAGTGAGAGTGAAAGAAGAGAGAGGAGTGAGGAAGAGAGAAGGGAAGGAGAAAGGAGAGAGGAAAGAGGAGAGAGGAGAGAGGAGATGAGAGAGAGAAAAGAGACGGAGAGAGGGAGGAAGGGAGGGAGGGAGTTGAAGAGAGAAGAAAGGAAGGAAGAGAGAGCTCATGAACTCTGGTATTGAGACTTGTCTATTTTGCTATGCACCACTCAGTGTCACTTTACAAATAAGTTGACACTGTCACAGTACCAATGGCCATGGCTAACTCTGTTCTCTTGATTGCTTTTATACCTCTGCTTCTACTTTGTCCCATGCAGGGAAGGATTTCTATGGAAAAAACAAGGACCGACTATTTACTTTATTTTGTGGGGGAAGGAGTCACACTTCTGTGCTCAGGGGCAAGACTCTTGGCAGTGCTCAAGACCATATGGGATACCGGGGATAGAACCTGTGCCAGGTACTTTGAGGCAAGTGACCTACTCACTGTAGACTGTCCAGACCCTCTGCACCTTTTTCCTTTTCCTACCTACAAAATTTTCAGGCATTGTCTTTATTTCCCCTCTTAGCTAATCAGATTAATTGAAACACAGTTTTTTGTTTTTTGGGGCCACACTCAGTGATGCTGTGGGTTATTCCTGGCTATGTGCTCAGATATCGCTCCTGGGAGCTGGAGTGGTGGCGTAAGCTGTATGACGTCTGCCTTGTGCGTGCTAGCCTAGAATGGACTGCAGTTAGATCCCCGAGCCAGGAGTAATTTCTGAGTGCAAAGCCAGAAGTAACTCCTGAGTGTCACTGGTATGTTCCCCCCCCCAAAAAAAAAAAAAACCCAGCAATAACAAAAAAGAAATTACTCCTGCCTTGGGGAACCATAATGGACACTGGGATCAAACCCAGGTCCATCCTGGGTCAGCCATATGCAAGGCAAATGCTCTACTGCTGCTCTATCTTCTCTGCCCCAGAAACACACAGTTTGAATCTACCCTTTAAGAATATAGAGTTGAGGGCCCGGAGAGATAGCACAGTGGCGTTTGCCTTGCAAGCAGCCGATCCAGGACCAAAGGTGGTTGGTTTGAATCCCGGTGTCCCATATGGTCCCCCGTGCCTGCCAGGAGCTATTTCTGAGCAGACAGCCAGGAGTAACCCCTGAGCACCACTGGGTGTGGCCCAAAAACCAAAAAAAAAAAGAATATAGAGTTGAAAAAAAAAAAAGAACATAGAATTGAATGTAATAAAATTATATTATTTTATTCCCCCTCCCCCCCCAAAAAAGAATATAGAATTGGGTAAACTTAAATACTTTAATACTGGCAGGCTTGGTGTGGTAAGAGATGCACTCTGGGAATGTTGGTGTTTGTGGAAGAAGGTCAACATTGGTGATGAGATTGGCCGATTCATTGTATGTCTGAAACCCAAATATAAAGGAATTTGTAAATCACAATTGTTTCAATAAAATAAAATAAAATTTAAAAAAGAATATAGAATTGGATGGTGTTTGAGTCTTGCCCAATACATTCATCTCTGAAAGAGAAATGTATCACATAGTAATAACCGGCTGGTTTCTTCCCTTATTCAGTGCTCAAGTGACACTGACTTCTTTTCTCTTTGGTAATATCTTGTGTATGGAAACACCAGGTGACTGCCTATGACAGACTTCCTCTTTGGCTTGACATAGTGGTTTCAAGGCTCATCTTTGCCCCTTCAGGTCTCAGCAGAAATGCATTCCATCTACCAATGGATGGATAGGACCCTGCTTTCACTTCTCACTTATCCTGAAAAGTTTACAGCCTTCTCACAGATGCATCACAGTTTCTTTCTCATTTCTGCTTCGGGGAAGGTATTGGCCAGGTATTGGCCGTGGCTGTGCAAAACAATTAAAGTTTCCTAACTGCTATTGCTAGCAGGTCACCTCTTTCTCAATATCTCACAGGACATTTTTCATCTTTAGTAAGTAATGCTCAGACATTTTAGTAATGGGATAATGAGCTAAAGTGTGCTAGCTATTGGCATTTTCCACTATTGAGACAGTAAAAGAATGCCAGTGGACTTGATTCCTGCCTAGAAGACTCAACATTCGATTTAGAGAGACAAATTAAAGCAGTCTTGGAATGAGGGCCAGAGTAACTGTATAGTGGGCAGGCACTTGCCTTGCATATATGACCTTGCAATTGACCTCCCCCCCAAAAAAGAAACCCTCAAAACCAATCAAGCAGTATCAGGAGAGAATAGTATTTATATTTTTGGTGATCGCAATGAAACCACCTGGCTCATGGCTTTGCTGTGCTTTGCTGACTTGCTGTACTCTGCACGATACAAGAGAAATAATTTCCAATTTGAAGGTGAGTTTATTCAGATAAAGAACCTAATACCTTTTTAGTTACTTGAGAACACTGTTTTGAGATCAGCATTTTGCATTATTCAGTTTTTTCTCTTGACAGTCTCAGGAAAGTCTCTTAAAGCAGACAGCTGTTTTTAAAGGGAAAAACAAGTTTTCCACTATATCTAAGAGCATTAAAATTTCAGTTCATCTTGGCATTAGTGTATGCTTTTTATTTGTTTGTTTTTGGTTTTTTTTGGGGGGGGCCACACCTACCAGTGCTGAGGGGTTACTCTTGGCTCTGCACTCAGAAATTGCTTCTGGCAGGGACCATATGAGATGCTGGGGAAGGAGTACTTGTTCCTGGGTTGACGCATAGAAGGCAAATGTCCTGCCCTTTGTGCTATTGTTCTGGCCCTAGAATGTATTTTCTTTATTTTTCTTTCTTTATTTTTTTTGGTTTTTGGTTTTTGGGTCACACCCGGTGACACTCAGGATTACTCTGGCTATGTGCAGAAGTGATTTCTGAGTGTAAGCCAGGAGTAACCCCTGAGTGTCACGGGTGTGGCCCAAAATAAAAAAAAGAAATTGCTCCTGGCCCCGGGACTATGGACACTGGGGATTGAACCAAGTAGCCCTGGGTCATTTGCATGCAAGGCAAATGCCCTACAGCTACAGTATATCTCTGGCCCTAGAGTGTGTTTTCTTTTTTTTTTTTTTTTTTTTTTTTGGTTTTTGGGCCACACCCGTTTGACGCTCAGGGGTTACTCCTGGCTATGTGCTCAGAAATCGCCCCTGGCTTGGGGGGACCATATGGGACGCCGGGGGATCGAACCGCGGTCCTTCCTTGGCTAGCGCTTGCAAGGCAGACACCTTACCTCCAGCGCCACCTACCCGGCCCCTAGAGTGTGTTTTCTATGTTAACCAAACAACCAGATTTTTCTCATCAACTTTGGAAGTGGCTGATAATCATCTTGATGCCAGACATAGGCAGATGGTGCCTGCTTCTGGCCAATCACACCAACTCCCCCTCACCCACCTGCACATGTCTGGTCTTCCCAAGATCCTGCACGCTATGACATTCCAAGCTGCACTTGAGTTAAAAGAAATGAAAAGTTGGAAGCATGCATAGCATGCATGTAGCCTTGGGCAAGGGATCTATGTAATTCTACAAAGGACATTATGGAAACCCTGGGTCAGAGCTTAGCTAGATTATTATTCTGATGCAGCCTCCATGAAGTCAGCCTGAATCCTGAATCTCTTCCTCCCTATCTTCAGCTTCAAGGCTAGAGACCAGATCCTGTGTTACTTTCTAAATTTTAGTCATGTCTGTGCCAGGGACCCTCACCCCCACCCGATGCGACCTGTGTGGGCTCTGGAGCTATAGTGCCCTACATGGGTACTTCCTTCCCCCCCTCCCCTCCTTTCCTTTCCTCTCTTTTTCTCTCCCCCTTCTTTCCTTTCTTCCCATCTCCTCTTCTTCCTTCCCCTCCTCTCTTCTTTATTCTCCTCCCCTTCCTTCCTTCCTCTACCTTCCCTTCTCTTCCCTCCCCTCCCTCTTCTATCCTTCCCCCTTTCTTCCTCCCTTCCTTCCTTCCTTTCATACCCCTGGACCTGTAATTATCTATTAACCAGATGTTGCATTGGGTATGTACTTGTGGATCTACTCTCACCTGGAATAGGAAGCTATGGTGTTGAATTAGAGACAGTACATTTTCAAAACAGTGTCTGAATTAGGTGGGTGGGCCTTTCCAAAAAGCACTTTGTTAAAATTACTAGAGTAATTGTGTTTCTCAGGATGCTGCTTTCTTCATTTTTCACTTTGTATTTTAAAGATATATCCATCACAAATGGGGGAAGAAATGAACAGACATTTCCTCAAAGATAAAAACAGATGACCAAAAGGCATATGAGAAGAATGCTCCTCATCATTAATCATCAGGGAGATGCAGAGACTTAGTAAACATCACACACACACACACACACACACACACACACACACACACACACACACACACACACACGCACACGCACACAAACACAAGACTACAAAACCACACACACGCGCGCACGCATACACTTACATGCACACAAACACAAAACACAACAAAACCAAGAACAACTAATGTTGGTGTGAATGTGGAAAAGGGATTATCATTCACTGCTGGTGGAAATGCAGTATGGCTCCCCCCTTTTTTTGTCTTTTTTTTGGGGGGGGGTCACACCCAGCAGTGCTTAGGTGTTACTTCTGGCTCTGCACTTAGAAATCACTCCTGGCAGGCTCAGGGATCATATGGGATGATGGGAATCAAAGCACCCTGGGTCAGCCTCATGCAAGGCAAATGCCCTACTGCTGTGCTATCTCTCCAGCCCCTGGCCCAGCCTTTTTTGGAAAACAATATGGACATTCCTTTAAAAAGCTAGAAATTGAGCTTCCATCTGATCTAGCAATACCACTTCTAGGGATATACTCCAGGAACACAAAAACACAGTAATAAAAATGCCTCTGAATTCCTATGTTCAGTGCAGCACTATTTATAATAGCCAGAGTCTGGAAACAACCCAGGTGCCTGGAAACAGATGAGTGGCTAAAGAAACTGGTATGGGGCTAGAGCTATAGCACAGTGGTAGGCATTTGCCTTGCATATGGCCAACCTAGGATGGACCCAGGTTCAATCTCTGGTATTCCATATGGTCCCCAAGCCTGCCAGGAGTGATCCCTGAGTACTGCCGGATGTGTTCCCCCCACCAAAAAAAAAAAAAAAAAAAAAGAAAAGTAACCGGTACATCTACACAATGGAATACTATGCAGCCATTAGGAAAAATGAAGTCATGAAATTGCCTCTACATGGATGAACCTGGAGACTATTATGCAGAGTGAAATAAGTCAGGGAGAGGGATAGACATAGAATAATATCTCACTTATTTGTGGGATATAAGAAAAATGAGATAGTATGATAATAATACCCAGAGACAATAGAGACAAAGGTCAGGAGATCCAACCCAGGCTAGAAAGCTCGCCACAAAGACTGAGTATAGTTAGAATAGAGAAGGGTCTACTCTAGGACAATGATAGATGGAACTGATCTCTCTGGAGAAGAACTTGGTGCTGAAAGGAGAGAAACTAAAAGGCAAGGTACCCCATTAGCAATAGTGCAAACCACATAGTCAAAAAGGAAAGTGGGGAGGTGGAGTGAGAGAGATGTAATTGCCTGCTTTAGAGCAAGGCAGGGGGTGGGGAAGAAAGTGGGGGGAAATGGGAAACATCAGTTATGGTGATGGGAAGGGTGCACTGGTGAAAAGTGGTGTACATTGTATGACTTTTTTTTTGGGGGGGGGTCACACCCAGCAGCGCTCAGGGTTACTTCTGGCTCTATGCTCAGAAATCACTCCTGGCAGGCACAGGAGACCATATGGGATGCCAGAATTTGAACCACCGACCTTCTGCATGAAAGGCAAATGCCTTACCTCCATGCTATCTCTCTGGCCCCACATTGTATGACTTAAACCCAACAATGAACAAATTTGTAAGCTTGGTGCTTAAATAAAGAGATTAAAAAAAAAAAAAAAGACATACTTGTCACAGAAGAATGGATGGGTTAAAATAGCTGTTTGGCTAAGTGATCATGAATAATAAATACACTTATGCCCATCTCAAAATCCTAATGTATGACTTTGTCCTTTCCTACCTTCTACCCCAGTTCTTTTAGCTTTCTTTCCCTTTCTTTCTTTCTTTCTTTCTTTCTTTCTTTCTTTTCTTTCTTTCTTTTCTTTCTTTCTTTCTTTCTTTCTTTCTTTCTTTCTTCTTTTCTTTCTTTCTTTCTTTCTTTCTTTCTTCTTTCTTTCTTTCTTTCTTTTCTTTCTTTCTTTCTTTCTTTCTTTCTCTTCTTTCTTTCCTTTCTTTCTTTCTCCCTCTTTCTCTCTCTCCCTTCTCCTCCTCCCTCCCTCCCTTCCTTCCTTCCTTCCTTCCTTCCTTCCTTCCTTCCTTCCTTCCTCCTTCCTTCCTTCCTTCCTTCCTTCCTTCCTTCCTTCTCCTTCCTTCCTCTTCTCTCTCTCCTCCTTTCCTTTCCTTTCCTTTCCTTTCCTTTCCTTTCCTTTCCTTTCCTTTCCTTTCCTTTCCTTTCCTTTCCTTTCCTTTCCTTTCCTTTCCTTTCCTTTCCTTTTTTTTTCCCTTTCCTTTCCTTTTTCTTTCTTATTTATTTGTTTGTTTGTTTATTTATTTATTTACTTACTTACTTACTATGGGAGCTATACCCAAAGGTGCTTAGGGTGGCTATACCTGACTTGTGCTCAGGAATGCATCCCCCATTGTGCTTGGAGAACTGCATTCTGTATTGGGAATCTAACGGGGTTGCAGTATGCAAGGCCTGCACCTTACCCTTACTGTACTCTCTAGCCCTAGTCTATTCTTATTTGGTTAGGGTTTAAACTACTCATTTCTGAACAAATAAATCAAAAATAGGCAACACTCTGTTACTGGGTTGTTCAGAAAGATTTTAAGACATTCTTGAGTTTTGTTTTTGTTATTTTTTGGGAGGGGGCACACCCAGTGGCACTCAGGGTTTGCTTCTGTTAGGCTGGGGGGGACCATATGGGAAGCCGGGGATCAAACCCAGGTTCGTCCTGGGTCAGCATGCAAGGCAAATGCCCTACCGCTGTGCTATCACTTTAGCCTTTACTTGTATATTATAGGGAATTAAACAACTAGGGAATTAAACATTTGCAAAGTAGATTAAAGGATTTCCTTTCAGTATTGAACACAGACTGGAGATCCAATAAATTGTCCCTGGAACTCATTAATTGAGATAGAAAAATACTTTGTGGTCTTCCTAACAGTATATAAGGCCATGATATACACATGTTTATTCCAGGCACAAAAGGAGAAACTACTAAGTTAAGTTGAACAGTTGCTGTTATGGGAGGATCCAACTCATGGTTAATTCCTCTCCTGCAATAAAATACTCAGGAAAGAGGCTCTAATATGAAACACACATCTTAGGAGGATTAAAATCTTTCTGTTCATTCCATGTGTAACTGTTTGAATATTTCTCTTTCATGGGGTGTTCTGTGGTGGTTCTTTTCACTTAGAGTTGGTCTTTCTCTGTTTACTTCTCAAGTTGATTTGATTTGATATTTTTCTTTTGAAGGACATGCTGTTTATTTATATTTTCTGTTATTTTTGTGTATCTTTATCTAGGAACTCTGATCTTTCCAAAGCTTTTTAGTCCTTCAGGTTTTAGATGCTAAGCATCCCTGCATCAGCATTTGTTTACAATTAAAGGCACACACTTTTTATATATACTCAGTTATGTGCATGTGTATATATGCACTTAAATTTCAGCCTGGATGTTTTCTGTTTAAAATTATGCCAGTTCTTTTCTGAGTTTTGCTGATTTGTGATGTTCATCATTCTTCTTCCTTTATTCTTTCCCACTTAGATTTATACATTTTTTGTTTGTTTGTTTGTTTTTGGGTCACACTAGGCAGTGCTCAGGGGTTACTCCTGGGTCTACGCTCAGAAATTGCTCCTGGCAGGCTCAGGGTACCATATGGGATGCCGGGATTCAAACCGCCGTCTTTCTGCATGCAAGGAAAATGCCCTACCTCCATGCTATCTCTCCGGCCCCCCCCCAATTTTTTTAAATTTTACTTAAGGAGCATGTATCACATACTTGACATGTTGTTCATAATACATTTGCTTCCAGATTAGTGAGAGCAAAATTACTAAAGAAGGAAGAGAAAAAAAAGGATAGCAATAAGCAAATATGTGTAAATTATTTGATCTCTAATGAGGTTATTAAGTCATTATTAGAAGGTTTAGTAAGCTCTTGTTGCTAGCTAACCATGCTGTTATTTATTTATTTGGATGCTTTGTCAGCTACTTTGAGTGGGGTACCAGCTTTATTTTGGCTACCTTTCTGAGTACATACTCCTGTTCAGTGTAAATTTGATAATTTTATTAATTCATTAATAATAATTCATAATTGATCATAATTAATTATTATTTTATTTAATAATACTTTTAATATTTATTTATTGTTGATTCATTAATGATTGTTTCCTAATCAGAAGATCTTACATTTATATGCTACTCTGTACCTTTATTCCAGAGAGTCCTGGAATACTTTTATATACGTATTTTATTCATGTACTATTCTAAAGCTGTTTTAATTTGGGCAGGAGGGTTTGGGCCATAGCCAGTCATGCTCAGTGGATGCTCTTGGCTCTGTACTCAGAAGTTAGCCATGATTATGCTTAGGGGTGTAGGGGATCAAACTGGCTATGTGCATGGCCAGTGCCTTCATCTCCTAAACTGTCTTTTTGGACTTGCAAATTTTCATTTTCAATAACTGAGATGATAACAGGAATGAATCATTAGTTTTTCCAATAAACACAGGGTACCTGCTCACTCTTCCTTTTGCAGTGGGAATGGATTGGTTTTGTTATGGACTTAGGCAGTATCACAGTTAGCTTCTGATCACCGAGTAAAGGCCAAAGAAGAATAGACCTAAAACCTCTACTATTACCCAAGCAGCTTTCTCTACAGATGCATGATGTTAATAATTGCCTAATTGTTATTTCTACATGTACTTCCCCAGTCATGCCCCAGTAGCAGACATGTGGTGGTCGGACACTCACATTCATGTAAAGCATTTTTGGAATAGTGGTGCTGCCTGGTTGAGTTAAGAAAGCTTCACTGGCAGGTCAGGTACTACCAGTTGTGTTGCTTTTGGCACTAGCTTTTCAGAAGGAAAACTATATGGGTCGAATTCTAAATCAAACCAAATGCGTGTTAGGGAAAACCTCCAATTTGCGATATTACAAGAAGTTTCTATCTATGAGGGTTGCCTGCAAGTTGTTCCAGTCCCCTTTAGTTTTAGGCTCAGGTAAAAGTGAAAGAGCTTTCATCAGCTTGTGTGGGGACCTGCTAGTGTGGGGACCTGCTCCTTTGCTGGGAAGGCCTTGCCTTCTGATATTCTGTGTGTCTTCTTCAGCCTCCCTCTCCAGGTTGCTTCAATTTTGGTCACCCATTTACACCTTCCCAGATCCTCCCCAGTGCCCTGTCCCTCTTTGAAGCTCTGCTCAGAGTTCATCCCTGGACTTCTAACCAACCATCTTGTCTCTAGGACAGTGATGGGGTCACAGTCTCAGAATCCCTGTTTTCAGGGATTAGCACTGTTACTCAGGATGTGGAGAACCAATGCACTGCCCAAGGCCCATACAGGCCACAGCTTTCCAGCCTAACACTGGCCTTGACAGCCATTCTGGGTGTTGTTGGAACCTACAGCCTCAAACATCCAGCCGTGTCTCTGTTCTCTCTGGTCATAATCCATGTTCATAACTCCTTGCAAGTGACTCTGATGTCCAGAAAGCCCCTTGGAAAGGTTCTGTCTGTGAGCTTGAGAGCATAGACAGTCCTTGGGGTTGGGTTGCCTGGCCTTAACACCATCTCTTTCCTTTTTTGATTGGAAAGAGGTAGGGATGGAAATTCCCTCCTTGAGGATATTCACGTTTGTAAATTCTTGCCTCTTGGAATCATGACATTAGCTATGGGACAGAGCAGCTCCCTTTTCTGCCATTGAATCTATGTGGTCACATTCTAGGAGTGGAATTTTAATTATTGAGGAGTAGCTTTCCAGGCTATCAGTGGTGACAGAAGCTTCAAAAATAACTCTGTGGTAATGGAGTGTAATGACTTTTTTAAAACATGTAAAAAGTGAAAGTCTTTTTCTCCTTGCCATTGTCCCCCTTGGAGTGATTTCCAATCTGTGTACCCATAGTTGATCCCCTTGAGAGGCAAAGCCATTAAGAGACATTTTACTTAGTTGATGGAGCTTTAACCGTTGCCTCTTACTGAATCAAAGATTTTCTAGAAAAAGATTTAGATTCCTAATAATATTCGAAAAAAGCATTGAGGTACAATCCTTTTCTCCTCTTGGAGCATTCCTTAGTTTTCTTGTACCCTTCTCTCCAAACCTCAACGATCTCTTTTTTTTTTTTTTTTTTTTGCGGGGGGGGGGGCACACCCAGTGATGCTCAGGGGTTACTCCCGGCTGTGCACTCAGAAGTCGCTCCTGGATTGGGGGACCATATGGGATGCCAGGGGATCGAACCTTCGTCTGTCCTAGGATAACAAGGCAAATGCCCTATCACCCTACCATTTGCCCCACAGGCCACACAGTTCTGGCCTCACCTCATAGATTTTTTGTGTCTTTTTGTTTGTTCGTTTGTTTTGTTTGGGGAGGCCACACCCGGCAGCGCTCAGGGGTTATTCCTGGCTATGCACTCAGAAATCGCGCCTGACTTGGGGTCCATATGGGATGCTGGAGATCGAACCCTCATCGATCCTGGGTCAGCCAAATGCAAGGCAAACGCCCTACCGCTGTGCTACCACTCTGGCCCCAATCTTTTGAGTCTTTTAGGCTTTTAGATCTTCTATCCTGAGGAGTCTCTTAATAATACCTTCACTCCCCCTCCTTTTGTTGTTGTTGTTTTGATATTTGGGCCACAGCTGGCAAAGCTCAGGGTTTACTCCTGACCGCTCAACATACACAAATTCAAAGGGATTCTTGTATTGGGGATTGAACGCATGTCAACTTTGTGAAAGGCAAGCAAATGCCTTATTCCACTATATTATCCCTCCAGCGCTCTATTCTTTTCTTGTCCCAGATCTTTTACTGTGGTTTAAACTCCTGAGTTTCAGGATTCTTCTACTATCCTTTGCATTTCCTTTTTATTTGCTGAAATTATTTATCCGATAATATACTTTTCTACTGTGTTAAGCTGGAACATTTAAGAGGCTTTCCCAACATTTGTTGAAACAAAAGCATCTTTTCTAACTTGACCTGAATGATGCCTTAAAGTTGGGTTTTAAGGAAGTCACTGCTGGGGTTAAGCACCAGTTGGGTGGACTTAGTGTGACTTCTGTGCTATGAATTCCATAGGTTAGGGGACCTTAAACTAGTTTAGACCAAATTCCCTAAATGATTAGCTTGTGTTGGAGAGGAAATTGGGTTAGTCAGAAAGACCTAAGCAGATCTTAAGTGAGAAGGTAATTAGTTTCCTGCCTCTGCCTATGGAACATAGCGGTGGAGACCCCTTTGACTTTGGCACTTACTTCCAAGGACAATTGCAGGCAGCAGCTAGTTCCTTCAGGAGCTAAATTAGACTCCTTCCTGAGCTTGCTTGAAAATCTCATCCTCCAAGATTGCAGCTTCTGAGTGGCCTGTCTTCAAGTCAGGAGAAATGATTATCGTTCTGATGGCTGCATGTTACTTACTGCCAGGCCCACGGAGCTCTTAGGAAGGCTTCCTGCTGGGAGCCATGGACAATGAGTAACCAGGGTGAAAAGGTGAATGAGAGGGAAGCTTTCTATGCCCAGGGCCCAGGAGAATAAAGAGTCTGAACTGATCCAAGAGAAGAAAGTTTCACTGGGAGAAGAGAGTTTCTTATTGAAGTTTTGCTGTATGCTCTTTTTTTGTTTGTTTTTGGGTCACACCTGGCAGCACTCGGGTTATTCCTGGCAGGTTCTGGGGACCATATGGGATGCCGGAATTGAACCAGGGTCTCTCTGGTGTTGGCCTTGTGCTATCTCTCTGGCCCTGCTATTTGCTCTTAAAGTTGGAACAGAATGACTATGGGTCCCATTTACTTCCCTGACTTTAACTTGTGGTTTTTCCCTTTTTGTTTATGAGAGTGTTAGTTTCTTTTTTTTGGGGGGGGGTGGTGGTGGGGTTACACCCAGCAGCGCTCAGGGATTACTCCTGGCTCTACGCTCAGAAATCACTCCTGGAAAAAAAAAAAAAAAAAAGAAAGAAAGAAAGAAAGAAATCGCTCCTGGCAGGCACAGGGGACCATGTGGGATGCTGTCCTGCATGCAAGGCAAACGCCTTATCTCCATACTACCTCTTTGGTCCCAAGAGTGTTAGTTTCTATTTACTCCTATTCTTTGAACTCTGAACCTTTTCAGTTAGTAAAATTTTTGTGTAAGTAACATTCAGTAAGTAACATTTTTGAGAAGGTCCTACAGTATGTAAAGCACTATCACTGACCAGTATACCTGCTAACTAGTGTGTCACCCAGAAATAGTCCCATCATGGGAAGATCCCATTTTCACCAGTTGTACACATTTCAAATTAATTTTAAATTTATATTTCTTTTGGTGTCCGGGTTGCTGCATGCAGAGCTCAAGAAACATGCAATGACCAAGCTTCCTGCATTGTGAAACTTATATTCCAGCCCTTTGAGCCATCTTCCTGGCCATTCGTTTTTACTTACTAAGTTTTTGGTTTTTGGGTCACACCTGGCGGCGCACTGGGGTTACTCCTGGCTCTATGCTCAGAAATGACCCCTGGCAGGCACAGGGGACCATATGGGATGCCGGGATTCAAACCACCGTTCTTCTGCATGCAAGGCAAACACCCTACCTCCATGCTATCTCTCTGGCCCCATGCCATTCCTTTTTAAAAGAACTTGAGTTGGCCCGGAGCATGCATTCTACCTGGATTTGATTCCTGACACTTTATATATTTTGCCTAAAGCCTACTTTAGGAGTGATCTCTGAGCACAGAGCCAGGAGTAACCCCAGGGCACAGCTGGGTATGGCCCAAAAAACAAAAGTTGAGTAACAATGGATCCTGGTTAGCCTCTTTCCTTAGTCTTGTGATCTTCATGTGCCCTTGTGGGAGTACTTTGAGGACTGAACAAAGCCTCTTCCTCTTTGTCTTCATGCTTTCAAGAACTATAAGGATATTTTTTTTTATTTCTTTGCTGGCATTCAAGAAATTTAATCCTATACATTTGTATTTTAATTAGGCAGTCAGTAACTCAGAGGACCCCCTAAGCAGTGTTCTGAATCTCTCCAGCACTTTCCTCTGCAAGCTTGAGCAGATGTGAATTCCCAATTTCTGTTGTCTTCTCAGATTCAGCAGGGCCATTGTGTTCTTCTGCTGTGCCAATACTCAGAAAATGTCTCCCACTCAAATCCAGGATTATCATAAAGTTTCAGATAAAACTCATATTTATGTTTTCCTTCTAAAAAACCACACTCCTTTGCTTCCTGTTTTCTAATATCTAAAAAATGTGTTTGAGGTGTTTGGTCTGGTTTTCTAGTTGTTTGCTGCTCAAGGGTTAGTTCAGTATTAGGTAGTTGGTCTTGGCACAGGAAATGAATGACTTAGGTTTCATTTTCAGTACAATATTAAATATATCACCCAAAGATTTGTTAAGATTTTTCTTTTGTTGTTTTTAGGCCACAGCCAGTGGCGCTCAGGGGTTACTCCTGGCTCTTCACTCAGAAATTGCTTCTGGCAGGCTCTGGGGACCATATGGGTACAACCTGGTCCATCCTGGCTTCTTCTCAGGTCAGCCACATGTAAGGCAAAAGCCCTACAGCTGTGCTATCTCTCCAGCCCCCTCTAATATCATTTTAGCCTCATGAATTACTGCAACTATTTTCAGTCAAAACCTGTTGGGGGACTATGGGTGTGGCTCAGTAGTGGAACATATACCTGGAATATAAGGCTCTGAGTTTGATCCCTGCAGTGAAAAAAGGAAACACGTGGGGCCGGAGAGATGGCATGGAGGTAAGGTGTTTGCCTTTCATGCAGGAGGTCATCAGTTCGAATCCCTGTCCCATATGGTCCCCCGTGCCTGCCAGGAGCAATTTCTGAGCGTGAAGCCAGGAATAACCCCTGAGCACTGCCGGGTGTGACCCAAAAACCACAAAAAAAAAAAAAAAAAAAAAAAAAAGGAAACACGTTTTTGTTTCTTTCTTTCTTTTTTTTTTTTTAATGTGCTCAGGGATCACTCCTACAGGATTTGGGGGGCCCATATGGAGTGCCAGCAATCAAACTCAGGTGGCTGCTTTACCTATTTACTATCTTCTATACTCAAGAAAAGGATATTTAGGGCTGAACTAATGGTGAAGCAAGAAGAGCATTTTCTTGCACGTTGCTGACCAGAATTTTATTCCTGGTACCCCATATGGTCCCCCAGGCCTGCCAGGAACCTGAATGTAGAGATAGGAATAAGCCCTGAGCACTGTGGGTATAACCCCAAACAAAACAAAACTGCAAACAAAACATCAAAAAAGGAAAAGAAAAGGATATTTAAATAAAACCTAAAAGTATATGTACACTTAGATTTTGAGACTATTTAATTGAAAGCATATTTATGAAGTATCACTACTTATATGGTAAATCATACTCAGCAATAACAAATTTCTCGAGATAAGCATGAATTCAATCTCAGTATTCTAGGATGAAGACATGTAGAAGGTGCTGATTTCTCAATGTGATCAATATTTTATTCATCTTGGTTCAGTGATTTTTCTATTTGCTACCTGAGTGGAGTAGTTGAATCCTATGTGGGCTTACTCTGGAACTGTGTTCATTGGAATGGATTCTGTAGTGAATTCACCTGTGACTAGTGTAACCAGAGCAGTTGTTAATTAGAAATTTATGTATTAATTTGTTACCTTCATAAAACCTGGAGAGCTTACATAGACATTAACTGTAGCATCAACAGTGTTAGTGAGCAAGTCCTATTACTCTCTATAACCTGTTCTGTGGCTCTTGTCATTTTGGCCTAGCCTTCATTAGAGTTCTATACAGTTCGTGTGTGTGTGTGTGTGTGTGTGTGTGTGTGTGTGTGTGTGTGTGTGTGTGTGGTGTGTGTGTATGTGGGGGGGGGAGAGAGAGAGAAGAGAGAGGAGAGAGAGGACAAAAAGGAGAGAGATCTGAGGATATAATAACAAACTCCAGGCTCACTGTAGGATCTTGTTTTTTTTTTTGGTTTTTGGTTTTTGGGCCACACCCGGTAACGCTCAGGGGTTACTCCTGGCTATGCGCTCAGAAGTTGCTCCTGGCTTGGGGGACCATATGGGACACCGGGGGATCGAACCGCGGTCCGTCCAAGGCTAGCGCAGGCAAGGCAGGCACCTTACCTTTAGCGCCACCGCCCGGCCCCCATTTTTCTTTTTTCTCTATTTCTAAGTCAGGTTCTAGAGCAGTGCTGCCAGAGTAGCTAAGACAGTCCTCCTGGGGTGCTGGTCTCCAGCCACTGGTGTTAGCCTATAGGTATAGTGTTGGAAGCCATGGATTTCCCCCATCAGGGTTCTAACTGCCTGTCCAAGGCTCTGGATACAGGGCAGGTGTAATTAGGGGTGCTTCCTTCTTTTTTTAGAAAAGGTAGTTTTACAGGGGTATACTGAGCTAATTTTTTTAAAGGGATTGGTTAACAAAAAGTGGGGGAGGTATTGGGACCAGAGCTCTGATATAGAGAAATAAAATAAAAACCAAACATTATTTTGTTTTTGGGCTACACCCAGTACTGCTTAGGGCTTACTCCTAAGACTGATCACTAGGGAACACTCCTCATGGACTCTGTACCATTTGGAGTGCCCAGGATCAAACCTTAGTCAACCTCATGCAAAGCAAGTACTCTACCCCCTGTACTATTACTCTGGCCCCACCAATCTTTGTTTGTTTGTTTGTTTGTTTTGGGGCCACATCTGGGCATGCTCAGGGTTTGCTCTTAGCTATGCATTCAGAAATTGCTTCTGGCAGGCTCAGGGGACCATAAAGGGATGCCAAGGATCGAACCTGGGTCCAGGTCTGTCCTGGGTCAGCCACATACAAGACAAACACTCTGCCGCTGTGCTATTGCTTAGGTCCCCAATTTTTATTTGTTACGGGTTAAATTCATCTAAGGAAAAAGTAGACACTGCCCTTCAGGGCTGGGGAACACAGTCCTTTTTGTGACTTTAGCATATAGTAAAGTCAGAGGAGCTGCTTCACGAATGAAATGAGACCTGAATGAATAAATATCAGCAAAATCCTCAGACTCTCAATAGCATATCACTGGATGAAGGAAATGCCATTGTGGGCCCAGAAGATGTTTTCTTAAGGTGATGTGACCAAGATTCTAAATAACCTGTGTTCAAAAGAGCTCAATATATACACAAGAAAGTAGATGGATACAAATAAAACAAAGTCAAATCAGGTTCAGTTCACTTGCTAGTTAGCACGACTGTTTTCAGTTTTTGCACGACTGTTTTCGGTTTTTCTTGCCTGGGAGGAGGCATTAGGATGGGGCTTGCCCAGGATGGCTGTGCTCTCTCCCATCTTCCCTTTCCTTCAGTGCCAAAGACTTGCCTGTCGTTTTACTTCTGCAGCTTATTTTCAGGTTCACTTAGCTCACTGAGGACTCTCCTGGGTGCCAGGGAAATGGCAGAGGCTATTGAATATCAAGAAATGAAATCTTGCAGTAAAGTCCAAAAATACAGAAAATTATAACCGCATTGGCAAAGAAAATGCCTGTAAATAGAGTGCAATGACAGCATTGGTGGGGAATCTTTATAATTGTGCTAAATTATTTAAATTTCAAAGCATTTATAAAGGGCCAATGGATAGTACAGCGGTGCAAGCATTTACTTGCCTTGCAAGTTGCTGACCCTGGTTTCATCTCCAACATCGCCTAGCACCACCAGGAGGAAGCCCTAAGCACTGCCAGGTGCATTTCCTGAACAGGAAATAATAAAATGGGGGAGACAGAGATGGAATAAAAAAACAAAAACAAAAACAAAAACACCATTAGAAGACATTTCAGATCTCTTTTAATTCAGTAAGGGATCTGCCGAGGACAGCTGTGAACGCTGACACATCTGTATCGGATTAGATTTAATAGTTGCCTTCGACAAGAAAACCATTGATTCAGAGGTAGATTGGGTTATTATATTGTCCTTGCTTAAGCAACCTTCAAGAAATGCGCAGAGCTAGCATGCACAGCTAGAAGGGAATTGCACAGGGAGGCAAATCATGGGAAGAATTTAGAGGCATGCTGCTGTCTGGTCTTTAATGAGCCACCTAGGAGCAAATGAATGGATCATTTTCAGCCTGCCCTCCCAAGCTCTGTGTCTCCTTTGCATTCCATCTCTCTGAGGAAAATTGCTCCAAAGGCTGGAGCCCCGTGCTGGCACTGGCCATGGGGAGAGTTCAGTGCTTGCCTCATGCCTTGGGTATGCGTACGTTTCCAGTTCCCACAGAGAAGCTGATCCCTGGCAGAGACGGGAAGAGACATAGCCTTCCTGAGTCACAAGTTGAGAATCAGGGAAAATTTTTCCAAGGGGATAAAAGGCCTTCCTTATAGGGATCCAATTTCTTGAGCTAAAGAGCAGCAGTGAAAAATATATTTAAATCTGGATCACATTGATGGGATCCCATCCCAACAATTTCAAGCTATTTTGCCATAACAGATGACAATGTGGGACTTGTGTCAGTGGCCTTTTCTGATTCTTCACAACCATTAGAATGATGATCTGTTATATTTTAACCCACCTAGCAGTCATAGTAATGCTCTTGTTAGGTTCATGGTAGGGAATGTGGATCATAATAGGATCTGGGGCCGGAGAGATAGCATGGAGGTAAAGCGTTTGCCTTGCATAGCAGAAGAACGGTGGTTTGAAATCCCGGCATCCCATATGGTTCCCCCCCTGCCCCACCGAGCCTGCCAGGAGTGATTTCTGAGCGTAGGCCAGGAGGTAACCCCTTAGCACTGCCAGGTATGACCCCCCCCCCCCCAAAAAAAAAGGTCTGTAGGATAAGCACAGACCATATTCTGTGTTAAAGGCTGCAATTAATGCCACAGACCCTCCTGTCCTTTTGTCTTCCCTATCAAAAAGTTTTTTGGTGGAAAAGTCTTAACACAATAAAATGAATGGTTTTTGTTGATACTTTTCTAAGTCCTCTATCTCAAAAAGAATAAAAAAGTAAATAGTTACTATCCTGAAAATATGAATGCATGGTTTTTTATATCACATAATAAAACAGTTCTGTTTTGAAAAATTTTCAACCTTTATTTTGTGACATATTTCTCATATTTTACTTTTTGTCTCTGTCTCTCATAGCTTCTCTACCTAGAATTAGATGTCTCCTTTGAGACATTTTGGTACCTATTCTAAATTCTTGTAACTAACAACTTTTATTCTCCATATAAATGAGTCTTAAAGAAATTTAACTCTAAACTGTCTTTTTTGTTTGTTTTGGAGTTGTACCTGTCATTACTTAGAGGTTTACTACTATTTCTGCACTCAGGAATTACTCCTTGTAATGCTTGGGGGACCATATGGGATGCCAGGGATTAAACTGGGGTCAACTGAATGCAAGGCAAATGCCATCTCTGCTGTACTATTTCTCTGGACCTGAAATTTAACTATAAACTCTTGATTCTGCAAGTAATAATTTTAGATTTAAATATGAATATTTGAGTTCAACATACCCACGCAAATTTTTGCAAACTATTTTTCTGCTGCTTTGGGGCTGGAGCAGTGGTGCAAGCAGTAGAGGCATCTGCTTTGCCTTTGCTACCTAGGACGGATGCAGTTCGATCCCTGACATCCCATATGGTCCCCCAAGCCAGGAGTGATTTTCTGAGCGCATAGCCATGAGTAGCCCCTGAGCGTCACCGGGTATGGACCAAAAACCAAAACCAAACAAAATAAAACCAAAACATATTTTTCTGCTGCTTAACCTATTATATTCAAACAATGAAAAATAAAACAAAGGTGAAAATAATTGTGTTGGACACTGGAAGAGATGTGCCTCTGATACTGTGGTTTGAGTAAATTAACTTTCAAGGCTAATTCACATTCTACCCAATGAGTACTCATTTTCCTTAGAATTTCACTTTATCTTGTTTCCACTATTGCTCCTTTTTATTTGAGTAAGGTAAGACTAAAGGATAGTAATTTGATTAAAGAATAACTTCTACACAGTTACCGATGGGACCAAATAGACCTCGTCTTCTGTTCCATAGTTTGGTATATTGTACAATCCAGACCACCTGTATTTGACAGCAGTTTGGATGTACTGTGTTCCCCATAGTAAAAGTTAGTTAAACATTTACTGTTTAATTAAAAGCTATATTTGAGGAGCTAATTGTAATCAATGTTTTCAGTAGTGGGTGATTTGTATTAATACGAAGATTCTAGGTACTTGGACTTATGTTTGACTTATTTTGATTCTTGTTAAATATTGCTCTAGCACTTAATGGTTGCTTTGGCATTTACTGCGTGACACGAAATGGGCCTCATTTCTATATCTATAAAATGAAAAGTATTACCTACCTCATACATGATGGAGATAAGTTTTTGTTTATTTTGAGGCTATAGCCCAGCTGTGCTCACAGATTACTCCCGATGGACTTGGGACCATATTGGATGCTGGGGATCGAACTGGGTCAGATGCTTGCAAGTTCTTATCTGCTGTTATATCGTCTTTGGCCCCAATAGCTGAGATAATTATTTAAGGTATTTACTACATAGGAAATACTCAATAAACTTGTTTTCCTTCTAGTAAACTACTGCCAGAAGATAAGATAAGAAACAAAATGAGGGGCCGGAGAGATAGCATGGAGGTAAGGTGTTTTGCCTTGCATGCAGGGCAGAGGTTCGATTCCTGATATCCCAGATGGTCTCCCACCCTGTCAGGAGCGATTTATGAGCATAGAGCCAGGAGTAATCCCTGAGCGCTGCCAGGTGTTACCCAAAGACTAACAAACAAAACAAACAAACAAACAAGAAACAAAATTGAGATAAGAAAAAATGGTTTGTTAGGGGACTGGAGCAATAGTAGAGTAGGTATGGTAGTCAACCTGAGTTCAATCCTGGTGTACCACATGTGTTCTCCTTAGCCCTGCCAGGAGTGATCCCTGAGCACAAAGCTAGGAATAAACCTTGAGCACTGTCTATTGTTATCAACAACCCCTTCCTCAATTACGATTTATACTCAACTTATACTCGGGTCATACAGGTTTTTTGATTCGGTTGCACACGCACTGAATCAAATTCATGTAGTCTCCATTCGTCTTCTGACGTCTGCTGGAGGGGGTGGTGCTTCAACTTACTCCACAAGTCCCTGCTGAGCTTAAGAGGTAGGCAGCTGAATTGAACTGTATGCCACTGAACAATGGCACATTTAATTAAATGAAAAACCCATTTAAACGCAGTAAAGTGTAAATAAATGTTTATAAATCTGGGAATCCTTGTAACCAGGGGTTTTTGGAGTATAAGGATCAGGATTTTTAGCCATTTATTTACAATGCTGTACTGTCTTAAATGGTTTATTTATTTTATTAAAGTTGCCATTTACTACTATGGGTTAATGTGTTTAGTTAACTATACAGTATATCACACAGTCATGTGTTGTAAATGTAATCATTATTTATTTATTTACTGATTCCTCAATTATTGTAATTTTTTGGGTATATATTTTTATTTTTGAAATTTACCAGTGGCTGCTTGCATTTTCCACCTCAGTCTATACTCTAGTTGCTAAGTTTTCGCAGTGTTTAGTAAAATTAGGAGGGTCGGCTTATACTCGGGTCGGTCTTATTCTCGAATATATAGGTACTTGTTAAGATAAGCAGATCATTTATGAAACTACTTTATTTTCTAGGTGAAATTCTTAAAAATATGATCTGTTAATTCAGAAAAAATAACTATCATGGCTAGAAATTAAATTGGATAATCCTTCATGCCTCATACAGCAAGCTGTCATAATTAAAAATGGTTACATTGACATGCACTAATGTTACTGACAATACAGGCTATTCATATGTATACATATGCCCTGTGTATATATTATACTACAATAGCTATCAGATATTTATTTAATACTTTTCTTACGTTTATTTAAGGATCAATGTAAATCTAAGGATATTTTCAGAGTTCAGTGAATTTTTAGGTGTCATAAATATTTGAGTATACTAATACAAGCCATATGAAGTAGCAAGGATGAAAGTAGAATGTAGACTATTACAAGTCTCCAGTTTAGGAAATAATTTTCAAAAAGTTTCTTGTCTGTGATGCTTGTTCTCATTAGAAACACAAGCAAATAGTTGACAGTAGTACCCCATATGCATGTAAAGCTTTTGCTTTGCGGATTTGGGCGCCCATAGCACTCACTAAAAACACTTGAAAAACAACTGACAACTATAAAGAGAATCAAGTCACATGAAGAATTTGCAACATGTAAAACATCTTAATGGACTGTGACTTAAAGTAGAACAAGACATGGGGCTGGAGTGGTGCACAAGCCGTACGACATCTATCTGCCTTGCAAGCTCTAGCCTAGGACAGACCGCAGTTCTATCCCCAGCTTCCCATATGGTCCCCCCAAAGCCAGGAGTGATTTCTGAGACGCATAGCCAGGAGTTACCCCTGAGTGTCACTGGTTGTGGCCACCCACCCCCAAAAAAGTAGGACATAGACAAACCACCCAATAGAAATGAATACATGTGGCTTTTCATAAAAGTAGAAGCACAAATAGAAATGACACCAAAGCTGTTCAGCCTTCTTAGGAATCAGGAAATGATTTGTGTGGCCAAGTATACTCCTGCAAGCAGGTGAGGAAGGTGTGGATAAAATACTGGGTAGAGGGGTCAAATGAGCAGGAGCCCTCCCTGCAGGGGGCAGGAAAATGGCCCAGTGAAGAGGACAGAGAAGATTTTCATAATTATCTTAAGAGAAAGGTGAAGGGGTTGGCCTAGGCAGGGACCAGCTGTGTTAAGGAGTATTGTGGTGGTTCTTATAAATGTGTGAAGTTCTTGCAAAGTTTAAACAGGATGCTATAAATTGGTAATTTGGAAAGCTTGTAAGAACAAAGGCAGAGGCAGGGTAAGAGTTGAGAAGATTGGTTGTAAAATAGTTGATAAATGAGAGTTGATTAGGGAGAAATTGAGAGAAGTAGGTAGGAGAAACTAGTTAAGAGAAAATCATTAGATTTAAAAGTAAATAGTAATAGTACCTATTTAATAGATATTAAGTAGTAACAGGGGTATGACTAGGTCCTAGAGCCTTTATTATACAATTGAATAGATGTGCTTCCTTTTATTAGATTAAACGGCCATTGGGACTAAGCTGATTTGAGGAGACATTATGGGATTGGTTTTCCACATGTTGGATTTAGGTGGCTAAAAAAATGTCCAGTGGACTTTAATGCTCCAATGAGATAAGTTTCTGAGTGAACATATAAGATGACTTTCTCTTTGCAAATGATGATGTGTAGACTGAGAATACTGTGGACTAAGAGTGTATGACAAGGATTTAGCTTGAAAACACGTCACCTTTAAAGACTGAGAGAAGAAACCACAAAAGAGGCAGAAAAGGGAAGGTTAAAGAAAACCAGAAGGAAAAAAAAATATAGATTATGACATTAGGAGACATCCATATCTTTACTCTTATTTCAGTGTTTTTTTTGTTTTTTTTTATAAAGGCCATCAATTCCAACAAGTGTCCATTAACAGTCATCTTTATTCAGCCCTCCAGGACATGTCTTTGTCTCTTCATACTTGTCAGGTGTATCTTTAAGTTCTTTTCTTAGAGGAGAGAGGTTGGACTGGGTACAGGAAGTGTTCTTCTTCGGGAAGCAGATGTGTCCAGTGATAGGAGATGGGAAGGGGATGTTTTTGTTATTAATTACTTAGCTTCAAATAAACAAAGACTTTGTAGTTTGGAAAGATTTCTTTTTCTGGTGACTAGAAATGAATCCTATTTTAAAGCTTTTCATCAGTTGATCTAAAAGGCATGTACTCTGGTTCTTGTAATAGAAGTTTGGGACTTTCTGCTAATGGAAGCATATGCTATGCCTTCATAATGAGTGAACATGTGGGGGAACCTAGAATAGAATAGCACTCTATAAAGATGTGTCTTAAGCTAGGGAAGTGATGGCAGACTGGAAACTGAGGAGGCTCTAGTTTGCCTTTGCAACTCTGCTTGTTTTCCCTTATTAACCGGTTTCCATTCTATTCAGGATATTCTTCTTTGCTGATACTTTGCTACTTCACTGGATGGAAGCACCTCTTGCTTGGGTAGATGCCTTAGACCAGTGGTCGGCAAGCCATGGCTCGCGAGCCACATGCAGCTTTTCACCACTTTTTAATGTGGCTCGTACTGTGTGCCGGCGGACTGCTCCAGGAGTCAGGACTCAGCTCCTAGCCTCTGTCAGTGCATCGCCCTGTGTGGCTCTCAAAATAAATTTCAATCGTGGTTTTGGTGAGATTTGGCTCAGTTGAAAAAAAAGGTTGCCCACCACTGCCCTTAGACAAACCAGTTCTAAGGGTCCCAATAAAGCCCCTGGGTCTCAGGGAGAAATAGCTTGTAGTTTTGGGTTTTCCCACACTTGAGCTATCTGTTTGCTAGGAGCGAATGATTTTCTGTGCAAGTTTCTGACCCTGTTTTATTTCCTGAATCATGTGTGGATTATTTCCTGTATAGCATTTGATTCTAGACCTGCATCTGCTCAATTCCCTGGGATTAGACCATGAGGCTTCTGCTTCACCCTTTGCTGAAACAATCTAAGAATCTCCATGAGAAGTTGGAATTTTAATTTTTTTTTGTTTGTTTGTTTGCTTTTGGGTCACAGCCCGGCGGTGCTCAGGGGTTACTCCTGGCTGTCTGCTCAGAAATAGCTCCTGGCAGGCACAGGGGACCATATGGGTAACCAGGATTCGAACCAACCACCTTTGGTCCTGGATCACTGCTTGCAAGGCAAACGCCGCTGTGCTATGTCTCCCGGGCCCTGAATTTAATTGTTAAGAAAGACTTCAGGGACAGAGCAATAGATAATACAGAAGGTAGAAGGCATTTGCTTTGCACACAGCTGACTTGGGTTTGCTACCCCCTATGGGCCTCATCCTGAGTGAAGAGCCAGGAGTTAGTCCTGAGTGCAAATCCAGGAGTAACCCCTGAGCCTGGAGCACTGCTGTGTGTGGCAACAAAACAAAACAAGAAATAAAAGGGGCTGGAGCGATAACACAGCAGTAGGGTGTTTGCCTTGCATGCGGCCGATTCAGGACAGACCTTGGTTTGCCTTGCACATGCTAACCTAGGACTAGACATTTGGATCCCCTGGCATCCCATATGGTCTCCCAAGCCAGGAGCAATTTCTGAGTGCATAGCCAGGAAGAACCCTGAGCGTCACCCGGGTGTGATCCAAAAAAGAAAAAAAAAAAAAAGATCTTTAGTATTGAAACCAGTTTAACTTTAGAGTACCTGGATTTGCCATCACCCTTGTTCTCATTACAGCCTGGATTTTTTCAGAATTCTGGGCTGGAAATTGGGAATGTGTGTTTTCTCTTGCTCTCCCCTTTTCCTTTCTTTTCTTTACTAGACACATTTTTTTCTGGCCTGTTTCTTTATAATATGAATTGGTTAAATTAATTTGGTTAAATTAATTGGTTAAATTGGTTAAATTAATCAGTGTTGATTTGTTCAGTTCATTTTCCACTAATTTTAAATTTCGTAAATTAATCTTAAGGTTTTCCTCCCTCCCCTCCCCCCCCCTCCTCTTCCTTCCTTCCTTCCTTCCTTCCTTCCTTCCTTCCTTCCTTCCTTCCTTCCTTCCTTCCTTCCTTCCTTCCTTCCTTCCTTCCTTCCTTCCTTCCTTCCTTCCCTCCCTCCCTCCCTCCCTCCCTCCCTCCTTCCCTCCCTCCCTCCTTCCTTCCCTCCCTCCCTCCCTCCGTCCTTCTTTCCCTCCCTCCCTCCCTCCCTCCCTCCTTCCTTCCCTCCCTCCCTCCCTCCTTCCTTCCCTCCCTCCTCCCATCCCTCCCCCTTCTTCCTTCCTTCCTTCCTTCCTTCCTTCTTCCTTCCTTCCTTCCTTCCTTCCTTCCTTCTTCCTTCCTCCTTCCTTCCTTCCTTCCTTCCTTCATCCCTTTCCTCTCTCCTCCCCCCTTCCCTTTCTCTCTCCCTCCCTCCCTCCCTTCCTCCCTTCCTTCCTTCCTTCCTTCCTCCCTCCCTTCCCCTCCCTCCTTTCCCTCCCCTCCCTCCTTCCCTCCCTCCCTTCCTCCTTCCCTCCCTCCTTCCATCCTTTTTCTTTTTTATGCTGTGGGTGACTTAAATATATATAGGCTTATATGAAATATATTTCATATTAAATATACATGCTCTTGAAGTTTAGTGCATTGCTGTTCATACTCTGTAGTTCATTTTCAGCTTCTTATAGTGTGACTTTAGGATCGTGCTTCATGTTATAGCAGAATTATTTTTAACAGTGGGATAAAGATCATGAGACCCTCTATATAAATGGCTTCAATCTCTTATGCCTCTTTGCATTCTTTTCTCTGATACCGTTTGTGCTCCCACACAACCTTCAATATTGGCCATTCCTGAATGTTGGGGGCAGTTCTGAGGTGCAGGGCTGTGTGTCTGTTTTGCTCTTAGTTATTCTTCTCATGCATGGCACATGGTAGATGCTCACAACCAGTGTGAAATATAACCATTTGACTATAAGTACTCAATTACTTAAATTTTTCACATGTTCCTTTTGACATAGCAGCCACAGTCAGGATAGTTCTTAAAGTGTGTTTTGAGTATTATAAATTACTCATAAGAATTTTATTGTAGCATTTCTCTTTTTTACACGTAACTTGATATACTTGTTTATTATCTATCTATCTATTTATTTATTGGTTTTTGGGCTCACACCCGGCTATGCTCAGAGGTTGCTCCTGGCTATCTGCTCAGAAATAGCTCCTGGCAGGCACAGGAGACCATATGGAACGCCAGGATTCGAACCAACCACCTAGGTCCTGGATCGGCTTGCTTGCAAGGCAAACACCACCTGTGCTAGCTCTCCGGCCCCTTGATATACTTGTTTTTATAAAGCAACCTATTAAAATGTAATTTACATATAAGAATATTCTTTTAAGAGTGTACAGTTTGATGTTTTTGACTATATTTGATCAGTTGTGCAACAATCAACACCACTATCTAATTTCAGAGCAACATTTTTTTTATCAATTCCAAAAGAAATCCAGACAGCTAATAGCAGTTAGTTCACATTTCTCCTCTTTCCCTTCCAACTCCAGGCCTTTATCTCTCTCTCTCTCTCGCTCTCATCATCCTCTCTCTCCTCCATCTCTTCCGTCATCTCTCTCTCTCACTCTCTCTCTCTGAATTTGCCTTACTCAGACTATTACATATAAATGGGATTGTTGTAATCTTTGCTTTCCTTAAGAACAAAACTTCCAAGAACCCCATCTGATACTTTTAACCCTGATAGTACCTAGCCCTGGATGTATTACTTTTTTTCCTGCATATACTTCTCCACACTAACATTTAATTTAGAAGCTAGGCACAATAAAGGTTACCTAGAAGACCTACTAATTATATAGAAAGACCTAATGGTAGTAGTTACACCTATTATAATAGAAATTATAGTAAATGTGGTCTCAAAATTGTTGTACATTAATATCTTGTATCACACTGATGGTGAGCAGTTGAAATTTTGGAAGGCAAAACCAACAGATATGTATGCGAGACAACACCCTCCCTACTTTACTATCTCTTGGCCTCCTACAATTTTTTAAAATTGATAAAACTCCAGGCTAGAGTGGTATGGTATAGCAGGGGAGAGTACTTGCCTCACATGTAGCTGACCTAGGTTTGATCCCTGGCACCCTGTATGGCTCCTTGTACACTTCCAAGAGTAATTCCTGAGTGCAGAGCCAGGAGTAACCCTGAGTATTAATAGGTATGGTACAAAGAGTCCCCCAATTATATACATATAGGCAAATATTTATATTTATAAATATATATATATATAAATATAATTAATGGGGGTCGGAGAGATAGTGCAGGTGATAAACTACTTGCCTTGCATACATGTAGCCAATCTCAATTTTGAATCTCATACCACATATTCTCCACTCTCACGCACTTCTAGGAGTAAGCCCTGTACTCTCAGTGTTGTTCCAGACTATGTTACCCACTCTGGGGAAACATGGCCCTAGAGCTAACATTATGTACATTTTGCCTCATCTGCCTTATTCTATTTTATATACCTTTACTTGCACGATTTTTTCCTTGAAATTTTTTTGAGAATTGAATTGTTTTTTTTTTTTTTTTTTTTTTTTTTTTTGGTGTTTTTGGGTCACACCCGCAGTGCTCAGGGGTTACTCCTGGCTCCATGTTCAGAAATTGCTCCGGCAGGCACGGGGGACCATATGGGGACGCTGGGATTCGAACCAATGACCTCTTGCATGAAAGGCAAACGCCTTACCTTCCATGCTATCTCTCCAGCCCCGAGAATTGAATTGTTAATATCACCCAGTGACCAGGGTGGTTGGGTGCGAAGAGCACATGACCCCAGAACTACTTCACCAGGATTCCTGGGGTGGGGGGGAGGCATGCAGTACCAAGATTTGAACTAGGATCCTGTATCTTGTCTCATGAGCCATCTGCTCTGCCTCTCTTAAGTGTTGTTATTTCAAGCTAGGAAAAAACTTTTTGACTCAAAGGTCTTGTGATTTGGTACCTTTCGGCTTTTGGGTAAGCCATGGTTCTTCAGCATTCCTTTTACTATAGAAAATGTATAGATTTAGACTATATAAAAATGAAATGAGATTATTGCTTATGATAATGGAAGTAACTAGAAATGGTTTGATATGTTTATGAAGATGTAAGACTAAATTTTCTGTTCATAGAGTAATAAGACCCAAAAATATTTTTATTGAGCACATTTTACAAATGAGCAGTCTTTCATTTTTTTTCCAGGTGATACTATAATCTTTTATGCAACCAATAAACTGATTTAATTGCCATATGAGTATATTTGTTATTGGTGGTCTGTCAGGCTTTCATTCAGAAACCCCAATATTCCAGAGTTTATTAAACAACTGGAAAAAATAGAGTTCAAAAGTTGGCATTCATCTCTGTTCCAAAGAAGGTACTTACTTTAACAAAAATTTGTAAAACGTCAGCTCTTTTTAAAATTGTTTGTAGCACAAAGAGGAATAAAAGAATTCTGATAGTTAAATAGATGGGGAATAGTTTTCCAGATGACTCATTCCAATTAGATTTGCCTGAGCAATAGTTTCCTTTTGTAGAAATCATCCAAGTATGCACAGCCCTGTTGGTCCAGTTGCCACAGATCTTGCCTCAAAACTTTCCTTTACTCCACTTCATATCAGTCTCTTCTGTGCCCATTCTTTCCTTCCCACTCTGCTTGTAACATTCCTTTAAAATGTGTCTCTTTAAAAGTGGGTTTAAAATGTTCGGCTTTTCTACTCCTTCCTTTTTACACTCCTTGAATAGACCACTGTAGGATTCTACCTGTTGTTGATTGAAAGACAAGAACTTTAGGAGAAGTATGCTGTAGATAGTAATTGCTTTTCTTGAAATTAAATTTCCTAGCTGGAGACTTTTAATAACTATTCTGAAGCGCGGTCTCCTTAAAGTGCAGGTTTTTGAGGCACGTTTATTTGCTCCTTCCGGAGACTGTGGCTTTAGTTCTAGTACTTTCACAATCTCTTTTTAGCTCTAAGTCATTTGCATGGCCAGCATTCTGCTACTATTGGTTCAGAAAGGTGTTGTGGGCTTGGTCGCTTTTATTTCACTTCTTACTTTTTCAAAAGACCGTTTCCTGAAAACCCAGGGCAGACATGCAGCCTACGCCAGAAAGGGAGATGAGGATCTCTTGGAAGCCTTGACTTTGCTCTGCTCTGAATCGAATCCTCATCAGTCCAAGAATGTCAGGGTGCTGCTGAAGTTTTGGCCATCCTGGGATAGGGTGTAATAACATGACGACCAGCGCTTAAGCAGCACCATCTGCTGTGGTTAAAAAGCCACATGAAGAACGCTGCTCGAGCACTTGGCTTGTTTTGGACTGCACTGACAAATGTGGTTCAGCTGCACAGACTTGCAGGATAGGAGAAAACTTCATGCCTAGAGAAGTTAGGTAACAAATGGAATCGTGGAAGACAAAACCTCTTCAAGAAACAAATCTCACCGACTCGTCCCAGCTATGGAAGATCCTTGTCAGAACCCAGCTTATATGCCTTCGAAAGATGGGAGCCAGCGGCAGGAGTTACCCCTGGTGTGGGCCAGGGAAAAGCAAGCGGAGGAAAAATGAAGATGCTGCTTCCAATCTACTCAAGCCACTGGGGTGCTTTATCGGTGGAAGACATATCCAAACTTTAGGTGGGCAGGGTGCTAAGAGGGAGACTTGGCCAAGTGATGCTGGACCCATGGATGACACCCAGCCAATGATGGTTGCCACAGATGCAGCCACTGACATCCTTGGAACATCCACACGGACGCCAAAGCAGGTCAACACCAGGTTTCTTCAGGTGCCCTTCCGTAGGTCACTCTCGGAGCCTATACCCCCGTTCTGCATTCGATTTGTGAAACCCTGGCCCTTGTCTGCAGGGACGAGGAGGCTGAGCAGCCAGGCTCTTTCATCCGGGGCATTTTTTCCACTCTTTCCAATGGCTTCTCCAGGATCCTGCATCTGAGAGGAGAAGCCACCAATGAGACAGTTAGAGAAGGTATATGGGATAGAGGGCCAAAATTGGGGATGGCTCAGCCTTGGCTGCTGTTGGGATGGTCACTGCTCCTGCTTGAGTACCAAGCAAATTTATCTCATTAGCATCATTGAAAAGCTGATTAGCAGACTTGAGAAGTGTTTCCAAGCTAAATTTTTTAAAGAGTGAGTTTGGTTAAATTAATAATTTTTTTGTCATTTGAATTTATTTTGTCATAAACCTTATATTAGGGGTATGAAAAATTTGTTTTTTTTTTGTTTTATTTTTTTGTTTTTGGTTTTTGGGCCACACCCGGCATGCTCAGGGGTTACTCCTGGCTGTCTGCTCAGAAATAGCTCCTGCAGGCACGGGGGACCATATGAGACAACCGGGATTCGAACCAACCACCTTTGGTCCTGGATCGGCTGCTTGCAAGGCAAACGCCGCTGTGCTATCTCTCCCAGGCCCCCAAAAATAGTTTTTTTGACCATCATTTATCCCAGTTGTTCTATTTCTGCAAGTTAAATACAATTAGAGGTACAAAATAATAAAATAATCTCCTTAGGATACGATGAGACATAAAAGACTTTTTACTATAATATCCTCATAAAATTAATACATGCCTCTGAAATAGAGTTATGTTAACAACCTTAATAAGTTGAAATTTAGACTTGATTCTATCATAAAACATACAATTTGAATACGGAAGTGGAAGATGCAAATCTTGATTATTTGTGTTATTCACTTCAGACCACTGAGTCATCATATTTAAAAAAAAATGAGGGGCTGGAGAGATAGCATGGAGGTAAGGCGTTTGCCTTTCATGCAAGAGGTCATCGGTTCGAATCCCAGCGTCCCATATGGTCCCCCGTGCCTGCCAGGAGCAATTTCTGAGCATGGAGCCAGGAGTAACCCCTGAGCACTGCCGGGGTGTGACCCCAAAAAAAACCACAAAAAAAAAAAAAAAAAAAAAGAAAAAAAAAAGAAAAAAATTGAAAATCTTTTGGACTCATTTGCATTTAAAATAATTTTTTTATTTTTAATTTGTTTGTTTCTTGACCACACCTGGTATTGCTCAAGTGCTCAGGTGCTCAGGAGGCTCTCCACTAAGGGTTTACTCCTGGCAATAGCTCAGGGGAGAGCTGGGATGCTGGGGATTAAAACCAGGTCAGTTTGCATGCAAGTAACTGCTGTACTGTTGCTCAGGCTCCTTGATTACTTTTTTGGGGGGGGGGTGTTTGGGGTCACACCTGGTGGCACTCAGAGGTTACTTTTCACTTACACTCAGAAATCATCCTGGCAGGTGATGTTTGTATCGAACCTGGGGATCAGCCCACATGCAAGACAAAATGCCTACCCTCTGTGCTATTGTTACGGCTCCCTTTTTTAAATATGTATATTGATCGTTAATACATTAAAGCCAAAAAAAAATTTTGTTAACTTTCTTTTGGGGGTCCTATTGCAATAGGCATGATTAGTTTATTTGATGATGGGCCTCATTCACTAATGGATTAATTACCTATGTTAGGCTTTTTTGTTTGTTTTTGGCCATACTCAGTGTATGCTAAGGTGTTATTTCTGCCTCTCAGTCTGGAATCATTCCTGATGGTACCTGGGTGTATGGCCATATGTGTTGGTGGGGATCAAACTGAGTCAGGGGAATCAAAATGAGTCAACATATGCAAGGCATACATCCTTTTCAGTTATCGCTTCAGCCCCTGAGGTTTTTTAAAAAAATCCATCATTGCCAGAGCAGTAGTTTGCCTTGCATGCGGCCAACCTGGGAAGGACCCAGTTCAATCCCCTGCATCCCTTAGGTCCCCCGAGCCTGCCAGGAGCAGTTTCTGAGCGTAGAGCCAGGAGTAACCCCTGGGGCGCTGCTGGGTGTGGGCCCCCTCCCCCCCAAAAAAAAATCCACCATGGATAATCCATTCCCTGTGGTCATTTTGGACAAGTTCTTATCTTTAGAAAACTTTGGGGCTAGAGTGATTCCAGAGGGGAGGGCAATTGCTTTGCATGGTGCTGGTGGGGTTTATTCCTTGGCATTTCCTATGAGCACCGTTCCTGAGCACTAAAGCCAGGATTAACCCCTGAGCACACTGGGTATGGCCCAAAAAACTGAAAATATAAAAAACAAACAAACAGGGGCCGGCGTGGTGGCGCTAGAGGTAAGGTGTCTGCCTGCCAGTGGCTAGCTTAGGACGGACCCGCGGTTTCGATCCCCCGGCATCCCATATGGTCCCCCAAGCCAGGAGTGACTTCTGAGCGCATAGCCAGGAGAAACCCCTGTTCATCACCGGGTGTGGCCCAAAAACCATTAAAAAAAACAAACAAACAAACAAACAAACAAAAAACCCTGAGTCTTGTGTTATGAGATAGATTAACTGCATTTAAGTTTAAACTCTTTAAAATTGTGAGTATTGGGGGATGGGTCAGGGTAAAAAAAATTGTGAGTATTGGTCAAGAGTTTAATTTAAAAGCAAAAGATTGTCCTGTTAGTAAAAATTGACTAGTTTTTTTTTTTTTTTTTCTTATTTTAGTTTTTGGTTTTTTGGGGCCACACCCCGCAGCACTCAGGTATTACTCCTGGCTCAGAAATTGCTCCTGGCAGGCTGGGGGGTGGGAGGCATATGGGGTGCCGGTATTGTACCCGAGTTCATCCCATGTTGGCTGTGTGCAAGGCAAATGTCCCATTGTGCTATTCCTCTGGCCCCAAAATTAACTACTTTTCTATATATGTGTGCTAATAATGATGTCCCTTAAGACCTACTATAATTGTTTCTTTGTTCACTGGGCTTAATAGTACTATAAACTGTATATGGGGGCCGGCGTGGTGACGCTAGAGGTAAGGTGTCTGTTTGCCTGGCCAGCGCTAGCCTAGGATGGACTGCGGTTCGACCCCCCGGCATCCCATATGGTCCCCCCAAGCCAGGGGCAATTTCTGAGCGCCTTAGCCAGGAGTAACCCTTGAGCGTCACCGGGTGTGGCCCAAAAACCAAAAAAACCAAAAACAAAACAAAAATAAAACTATTTGTTTGCCTCTGCTTAGAAGCCTTTTTATTTTAGTCTTACAGAAAACTGGTATGAGTAAAATCAAGAGTAAACTATACACTTAGGTGCATATATAGGATATAGATTGGATATGTGGGAAGTAAAAAGTTTTTTTTTTTTTTTGGTTTTTTGGGGCCACACCCCGCGGTGCTCAGGGGGTTACTCCTGGCTGTCTGCTCAGAAATAGCTCCTGGCAGGCACAGGGGGACCATATTGGGACACCGGGTTCGAAGACCAACCACCTTTGGTCCTGGATCGGCTGCTTGCAAGGCAAACACCGCTGTGCTATCTCTCCGGGCCCGGAAAGTAAAAAGTTTTAGTAATTTTGTTCTGACTTATATTTCTGTCATGACAGTAGATAATGATAGAAATAAAAGTTTTTATCCAAAGGTAGGAGAAGGAAATTAAATGTATCTGATGTTTTGTTGCTATTGTTTATACTTTAATCTATAGTCATCATAACAAGGCCAGAGTAAGAAGAAATAAATAATAAAATCTTCTCAGTGTTATATATTTAAAAAGCCCTTAACATGAGAATTGGAAGAATTGTTTTTTTGTTTTTGTTTTTTTTTGTTTTTTTGGTTCTTGGGCCACACCTGGTGATGCTCAGGAGTTACTCCTGGCTACGCACTCAGAATTCCCTCCCGCTTGGGGGACCATATGGGGACGCAGGGGGATCGAACTATGGTCTGTCATAGGCTAGTGCAGGCAAGGCAGGCACCTTACCTCTAGTGCCACCAGGCTGGCTCTGCATTACCTCTCTTTTAAAAATTATCTTTATTTAAACACCATGATTAAAATATGATTGTAGTTGTATGATTACAGTCATGTAAAGAACACCTCCCTTCACCAGTGCAAACTTCCCACCACCAATATCCCAAACTTCCTCCTCCCTACCCTACCCACACCTGTACTCCAGACAGGCTTTCTACTTCCCCTCATTCATTCACATTGTTAGTGTAGTGTACCTGAGACCCACCCATTTCTGGGAGGGTCTTGGGGAACTGAATATTAGGTGTAACCTTACTGCAAGACCCGCCCATTCCTGGGAGGGGTCTTGGAAAAGTTAGATAAGGCTGGGACCTGAGGGGAATTCGGCCCTTTTGGCCTTTTTCTTTGGCCCTGAAGATGGCTGAAGTGAGTTAAAACGCAGGGCTAGCCAAGAATGGCTGAATGCTTGAAAAGTTATGAGTAGGCCACACACATGGTGGTGGATAGGGCATGAATAAAGTTGTTGCTATCCTAACGCCTGCCTGTGAGTGAGTGATTACACCGATTACCTGGGCCTGGAACTCGCCCGCTGAATGGGGTTGCAGAGCCACGTGGCCTGGAGTGGCAGAAAGAAATCCATCGCCATCCACCCGCCATCCAGCCCCATCCTTAACTAATGTAATGCAAGAGTTAGGATAGTTCTTTTTTTTTTTTTTTTTTTTTTTTTTTGGTTTTTGGGCCACACCCGGGAACGCTCAGGGGGTACTCCTGGCGATGTGCTCAGAAGTTGCTCCGGGCTTGGGGGACCATATGGGACACCGGGGGATCGAACCGCGGTCCGTCCAAGGCTTAGCGCAGGCAAGGCACGCACCTTACCTTTAGCGCCACCTCGCCCGGCCCCGTTAGGATAGTTCTTAATGTAGTTTATTTCTCTAACAGCACTCATCACTCTGTGTGAGCTTCATATCATGAGCTGCACCTTCCAGCCCTCATCTCTTTGTTTCTGAGAATTATTGCAAAAATGTCTTTCATTTTTCTTAAAACCCATAGATGAGTAAGACTATTCTGCGTCTATCTCTCTCCCTCTGACTTATTTACTCAGCATAATAGATCCCATGTACATCTATGTATAGGAAAATTTCATGACTTCATCTCTCCTGACAGCTGCATAGTATTCCATTGTGTATATATACCACAGTTTCTTTAGCCACTCATCTGTTGAAGGGCATCTTGGTTATTTCCAGAATCCTGGCTATTGTAAATAGTGCTGCAATGAATATAGGTGTGAGGAAAGGATTTTTGTATTGATTTTTGTGTTCCACGGTTATATCTCTAAGAGTGATATAGCTAGATTGTATGGGAAACTCAATTTCCAGTTTTTGGAGGAATCTCCATATCGCTTTTCATAAAGGTTGGACTAGATGACATTCCCACCAGCAGTGAAAAAGAGTTTCTTTCTCTGCCAGCACTGCTTGTTTATCTTCTTTGTGATGTGTGCCAATCTCAGTGTGTGATGTGTACCTCATCAGTTGTTTTTGATTTGCATCTCCCTGACAATTAGTGATGTGGAGTATCTTTTTCATGTGCCTTTTGCCATTTGCATTTCGTCTTTACAAAGTGTTCATTTCTTCTCCCCATTTTTTGATGGGGTTAGATGGGTTTTTTCTTGTTAAGTTCTGTCAGTACCTTGTATATTTTGGATATTGGTCCTTTATCTGATGGGTATTGGGTGAATAATTTTCTCCCACTCAGTGGGGTGGCTTTTGTATTTTTTTTTTTTTTTGGTTTTGGGGTTTTTGGGTCACACCCGTCGGTGCTCAGGGGTTTCTCCTGGCTTCTCTGCTCAGAAATAGCTCCTGGCAGGCACGGGGGACTGTATGGGACAACTGGATTCAAACCAACCACCTTTGTCCCTGGATCAGCTGCTTGAAGCAACGCCACTGTGCTATTTCTCCAGGCCCTAAAGTTTTTATAATAAAATTTTGCTTGCATTTATGCTGAGAGTTTCTTTGAGGCATTTCCTCTCCACTTGAGGTTCTGTAAAATGCAACAGCAGTTCCACAAAAGCAATAAACCTTACCTAGTCTTCTGATCCCCATCACCCAACTCCTAACAATTCACACAGCTAGTTACTGGGATTTGGAAACCTATTTTCAGTTACTTTTTTATTCAGTGCTAGATTTATAGCCTTGGTGTTCAGTGAATAATTATGACATTGAGCCATTCAATGTTTGATAACTGTTGCTTTGTAATACAGCTGTTTTGATAACTGTTGTGTTGTAATACAGCTTAAAATTAGGGAAAGTAATGCCTCCCATACGCCTTACCTCTTGAGCCAACCGCTCTGGCCCCAAGATTTGATTTCTTTAGTCAATTTTCTTTTAACATTCTTATTTAGTGTTAACCACATTTTTTTAATTGAACATCTTTTTGGGGGGATGGGAATTTGGTTTCGGGCTATACCCAGTGGCACTCAGGGGTTGCTCCTGGCTTCTGTGCTCAGAAATCGCTCTTGGCTGGCTTGGAGGAACCGTATGGGATGCTGGGAAATCAAACCCAGATTTGTCCTGCATTGGCCATAGTGCCAAGGCAAACACTTATGCTGTGTTATTTCTCTGGCCTTCTGTTTAAAAAAATCTTATTGGAAAAAAGGTACATTATGTGAACAATAACTGAATTCCTGAGACATGGATGAATGTGTTGATAAGATAGCTCATGGTTTATTGAGTAAATAGCTACTTCCTCCCTTTTTCCTCTAGGAAGCCACTAACCAAATTAGGAAGAAGTATCTACAAAGATAGAGTATATGCTAGTTAGTACAAAAAAAAAAACCAAAAAAGGTACCTCTTTATTTTTTAATTGCTTTAGACATAATTAAGTGACAGAAATATCATTGCAAAAAATATAGAGAAATTTGCTTTCTTTTCACCAGTTCCCCCAAGAATGTCCATTTTAACAGGCACACCACAACTGTTCCTATTCTGTCATCCTCTGAACCACTAAGCTGTCCTGCAGTGGTGATATTATATTATATTTGTTCAGTAACTTTGAAATTCATAATTAAAAAATGATCTTCAGCACATTAGCATTCTACTTATAATTTACTATATTTTAAATATTCTGTGTCTTAATATAATCTATTTCAAAAGTTTCTGAATATTATTGGCAAGGTCTGGTATAAGAGAATACTAGACTACATTACTTACCAGTCATTAGTTTTTCTTTTTTTCTCCTGCAATTATTACTTTTATTATTTTGTTTGGTTTGTTTTTGAGTCACACAACACCTGGTGGAGTTTAGGAGTCACTCCTGGCAAGCTCAGGGGGGACCATAGGGGATACCAGGATTTCGAAACCAAGATCTATCCTGTGTTGGCCACTTGCAAAGGCAAACACCTTGCCTCTGTGCTATCACTCTGGCCCCTATGTTTTATATTTATTGAAACCATGTAATTTACAAAGTATTTCAGAGTTGGATTTCTACAATATATCAGGGCCAATACCACCAATGTTATTGTTCCCAGAGTGCATCCCATGCCACCCACCCTTGCTCCCTAGCCTGCCAGCATAACAGTCCCATTTTAAGTTTGATTGTTAAGGTTTGGGTCTCATGATTTCATTGTTGTTGACTTTGGCTTGGATATTTAGTTTCTGTCCTTTTTTAATACCATCAATGCAGCTGAGACCACTTGGTTCCTGGTCCCTGATCCTTTCATATTTTGTGTTTTTTCTCCACTCAATTGCTATTCCTTTTCCTATATTTCTGGGGCCAAGGGTGTTTGAGACAACTCCCATTTAAACCATTGGCTCTTCATGCAGTTATTCTAAATACTTAATATTTAAATAGTTATTTAGATGTTTTTTGGATATTAGTGCCAAGGACTGGGTAAGAGAATAACAGACTAATGTGACTTAACTCTTTAGTTTTCTTTCTTTCTCTTCTTTCTTTCTTTCTTTCTTCTTTCTTTCTTTCTTTTTATTCTTTCTTCTTCTTTCTTCTTTCTTCTTCTTTCTTTCTTCTTTCTTTCTTTTCTTCTTTTCTTTCTTTCTTTCTTTCTTTCTTCTTTCTTTCTTTCTTTTCTTTCTTTCTTTCTTTCTTTCTTTCTTTCTCTTTCCTTCCTTCCTTCCTTCCTTCCTTCCTTCCTTCCTTCCTTCCTTCCTTCCTTCCTTTCTTTCTTCCTTCCTTCCTTCCTTCCTTCCTTCTTCCTTCCTTTCTTCCTTCCTTCCTTCCTTCCTTCCTTCCTTCCTTCTTCTCTCTCTCTCATCTCTCCCTCCCTCCCCCTTTCTCCCTCCCTTCCCTCCCTCTCTCCCTCCCTCCCTCCCTCCCTCCCT